>NW_007729070.1:211158-216183 GCF_000696425.1 Galeopterus variegatus | reverse complement strand
GCTTTGACCGCTCTCCTGGCTCGGTGTTCTTTCTTTGTCCCCGGGGCCGAAGTGCAGAGGGGATCGGGCCTGCGACACTCATCACCCTGGGATGGGAGAGGCAGATCTGATTTTGAGTTTCCATATTGTATTTATCAAGAGTCCAAAAATAAACCCTTACATTTACAG
This sequence comes from Galeopterus variegatus, assembly GCF_000696425.1. Taxonomy (NCBI): domain Eukaryota; kingdom Metazoa; phylum Chordata; class Mammalia; order Dermoptera; family Cynocephalidae; genus Galeopterus; species Galeopterus variegatus. The sequence continues at coordinate 216,015 of NW_007729070.1, read as the reverse complement.
TAAATCTATTTTTGACAAAGGTGCCAAGACAATCCAATGGGGGGAAGAATACTCTCTTCAGTGAATGGTGCTGGGACAACTGGATATCCACATTCAAAAGAATTAATTTTGACCCTTATTTCACACCACAGGAAGAAATTAATGCAGAATGTACCATAGACCTAAATGTATGAGATAAAACTATAAAATCCTTAGAAAATAAAAGAGGAATAAATCTTTACAACTTTGAGTTGGCCAAAGTCTTCTTAGATATGACACCAAAAGCACAAGTGAGTAGAGGAGAAAAAATGGACTTCATAAAGGTTAAAAATCTTTTGTGCTTTGAAAGAAGCCATCAAGAACATAAAAAGACATCTCATAGAACTGCATAAAATGCAAATGAAAATCATATATATAAGGGATTTGTATCTAGAATATATAAAGAATATTTACAACAAATAATAAAAAGGCAAAAAAATTAAAATGGGCAAATGATCTGAATAGACATTTCTCCTAAGAAGATATGGAAATGACCACTAAGTACATGAAAGGATGTTCAACATTTTTAGCCATTAGATAAATGGAAACCACACACACACACACACACACACACACACACACACACACACATACACACACAATAAAATACAACTTTACATGTACTATGATGGCTTTTATCAAAAAGACAGATAATAACAAATGTTGGCCTGTGCATGAAGAAATTGGAACCCTCGTACATTGCTGATGAGAATGTACAATTGTGCACTTTTTAAAAAAATGTTTAAGAGTTACTCAACCCAACAATATGCTGCCTACAAGAGACTCACCTAACTATCAAAGATATAGACTGAAAATGAAGGAAAATGACATTCCATGCAAATAGAAACCAAAAGCAAGTGGGAGTGGCCGTACTTACTTCAGATGAAATAGCCAAGGATGGGTAAGGGAAAAATTGATAAAGGGCCACAAACAACAATTACATTGTATAATATTGTATATACATATTATCCTGATTTGAGCATCACATATTGCACACAGTTATTGATATTCAACTCTATACCCCATAGACATATACAATCAATTATGTTTCAATAATTTTTTAATTTAATGAGAATGAAAAAAAAGAATGGGACAGAGTAATTGAGATATCTATCAAATCAAACATTTCTCATTTCTTTATGTTGGGAACATTCCAAATCTTCTAGATATTTTGAAATATATAATAAATTATTGTTAACTGTAGTGACCATACCATGGTATCAAACACTAGAACTTACTCCTCCTAACTGTATTACACTGGTTTGATCATTACACATTGTAGACATGTATCAAATTATTACATGTACCCCATAAGTATGTGCAATTATTATGTATCAATTAAAAATAAATTAATTTTTTAAAACAGACTTTAAATAAAAAACTGTAAAAAGAGAAAAGTCTTTATATAATTATGAAAGGATCAATTGAACAAGAGGATATAACAATTGTAAATATATGTGTACCCTATACTGGAGCACCCAGATATATAAAGGAAATATTATTAGACCTAAGGGGAGAGATAGAACACAATTCAATAATAGTAGAGAACTTCAACACCCTGCTTTCAACAATGGATAGATCACCTAAACAGAAAATAAAGAAACATCTGATTTAAACTTCACCATAGACTAAATGGACCTTACAGACATTTACAGAATTCCTTATCCAACAGCTGCAGAATGCACATTCCTCTCAGCTGCACATGGAACATTCTCTCAGATAGATCATGTTAGGGAACAGAAAAAAAGAGTTACTCAGAAAAATTAAACATAGCATTACACAATGACCCAGCAATACCACTCCTAGGAATATACCTAAGAGAATTAAAAACTTGTGCATGAATGTTCATAGCAGCATTATTCATAACAGCCAAAAAGTAGAAACAACCCAAATGTTTATCAGCTGATGAACTGATAACCAAATTACATCCATACAATGGAATATTATTCAACCATTAAAAGGAATGAAGTACAGCTACATGCTACAACATGGATTCACCTCAAGAACATTATTATGCTGAGTGAAAGAAGCCATTCTCAAAGGACCACATACCGTATGATTCCATTTGTAAGAATTGTTCAGAATAGGTAAATATATAAAGACAGAAAGTAAATTAATGTTTGTCAAAAGCTGTGGAGATGAATGGGGTAGAATGGGGAGTAATAGCTAATTTGTATGGGGTTTCTGTTTTGGTTAATGAAAATGTTCTTAAACTATATTTTGGTGGTGTTGTACAGCTCTATAAATTACTAAAAGCTATTGTACTTAAATTTTAAATGGGTAAACTTATGATATGTGAATTATATCTCAATGTAGCTATTAATAACAAATACTGGATAAGCAGAATACAATTTACTAAATGTAGTATCAACTAACACGAGGAAAAATTAAGACCACATGGTTTTAAGTACCAGAACAGGTATTCAAGCCCATATATTTCTTATATTTATATTAATAACCAATTTGATATAAAACCAAAGACAGGTGGAGCCACAGGACCAATTTAGGTGCTTGACACAGGTGGAGTTATGATTTAAAGATGTCTACAAAACTTTTTAATGCAGGTGCCAGAAGACTAAAATACTGTTACTAAAGTGTCATTCATTTGGGTTAAGCATAGCTCTTTAAAAAGAAGATTAATTTTTTTTATTACTATTGAGGATGCATATTCATGGGGTACAAAGCTGACCATCACCACCTGTGCCCAAGATGTGATGATCAGATTAATACTATCATTATGACCATTACCACAAATTGCTATTATTTCCCATGTCTCCCATCCAACCCCTCTCCAAACTCCCTCCCACTCCACCCCCAGCAACCCTAGGTATGTTCTCTCCCTCTGCAAGTCCAAAGCACCACTGTAATCTTTCTTTCCTTCTTTCTTTCTTAGCTCCCACTTATGAGTGAGGACATGTGGTATTTTCCCTCTGTGCCTGGCTTATTTCACTAAACATAATTTTCTCTAAGCTCATCCATGTTGCTGTGAATGGCAGAATTTCCTTCTTTTTTATGGATGAGTAGTATTCCATTATGTATGTATATCACATTTTCCTTATCCAGTCATCTGTCAATGGCCATTTAAGTTGGTTCCATATCTTGGCAATGAACATAGGAGTGCATGTATCCCTTTAACATGATGATTTCCATTCCTTTGGGTATATACCCAGAAGTGGGATTGCTGGATCATATGGTAGTCTACCTGTAATTGTTTGAGAAACCTCCACACTGCCTTCCATACTGGCTGTACTAATTTACATTCTCACCAACAGTGTGGAAGAGTTTCCCTCTCTCCACATCCTCACCATCATTTGTTATTCTGACACTTTCTGATTTATAGCCAGTCTAACTGGGGTGAGATGATACCTCAATGTGGTTTAAATGTGCATTTCCCTGATGATAAGCGATCCTGAGTGTTTTTAAGTGCCTGTTGGTCATTTGAATGTCATCCTTTAAAAAATGTCTATTCAGCTACTTTGCCAATTTTTAAATTGGGTTATTTGGGTATTTTTACTGTATCGTTGTTTGATGTCCTTGTTTATTCTGGATATTAATCCCTTGTTGGATGTATAGTTTGCAAATATTTTCTCCCATTCTGTAGGTTGTCATTGCACTCTGTTGATTGTTTCCTTTGTTATGCCGAAGATTTTTAGTTTGATAGAGTCCCATTTACTTATTTTTTCTTTTGTTGCTTGTGTTTTGGAGCTCTTATAAGGCCTCTATATAAAGGTAAAGGGATCTACCAGCAAAAAGATATACAATCATAAATATATATGTACCCAACATTGGAGCACCCAGATATATAAAGCAAGCGCTAACCTAAAGAAAGGGATAGACCCCTGTAAAATAGTAGTGAGAGACCTGAACACCACTCTCTCAGCTTTGGACAGGTCATCCAGCCAACAAATCAAGAGAGAAACACAGGATTTAAAGTGCACTTTAGAACAATGGGACCTGGCAGATATCTACAAAACATTTCACCCAACAATCACAGAATATACATTCTTCTCATCAGCATGTGGAACATTCTCCAAGATAGACCACATGTTAGTTCACAAAGCAAGTCTCAATAACTTTAAAAAGATCAATATCATCTCAAGTATCTTTTCATACTACAATGGATTAAAACTAAAAAATAATAACAAGCAAATCTCATGTCTCTATGCAAATACATGGAAATTAAACAACAGGCTCCTGAATGACCTATGGATCCAAGAAGAAATTAAACAAGAAATCAAAAAACTTCTAGAAGCCAATGAAAATAAAGACACGTCATATCAAAACCTGACACATAGCAAAAGCAGTGCTAAGAGCAAAGTTTATAGCAATAAATGCTTATATTAAAATAACCCAGAAAGATTTCAAGTAAACAACCTAACACTACAGCTCAAAGAACTAGAAAAACAAGAACAATCCAATCCCAAATTTAGTAGATGGAAAGAAATAATTAAGATCAGAGCAGAACTAAATGATATAGAGACCTCCGAAAAAAGATACAAAAAATCAATGAAACTTTATGAACAAAGAGGATCTTTTGAGTGTAAGGACATTCATTGAAGCATTACTTACAATAGTGTATTAGTCCATTTTTGCTGCTTATACCAAAGTACACTGAACTGGGTGATTTATAAAGAAAATGAAACTTAATACTTACAGTTTCTGAGGCAGGGAAGTCCAAAGTCCATCTGGTGGTGGTGACAGCAACCCAGGGGTCTCCCACTGCAAGATGGTGGAAGCAGAGAGAGAGAAAGGCATTCTCTCCTATTCTTTTAAAGCCCTCAGAACCACACCCCTGGCCACCTTTTTTTTTTTTTTTTTTTTTTTTTTTTTTTTTTTTTT
>NW_007729070.1:178003-210978 GCF_000696425.1 Galeopterus variegatus | reverse complement strand
CCGAACCCTCGGCGGGAGCGCCGCCGCGCTCCCAAGCAGTGCACTCTCCAGTGCGCCACCGGGCCGGCCCCTGGCCACCATTTTTAATCCATTCACTACTGCATGGTCCTACAATCCAATCACCTCTTCAAGGCCCCACCTTACAACTACCATAATAGGATTTCCCACCATCTTAACAGTCACAGTGGGGGCTAAGTTTCTAGTACATAAAACTTGGGAGACAATTCAAGCTTCAATAGTTTTAGGGGAACATAATCCAATCCACTACAAATTGCTTAGTGAATTTTGTCTTCTTAGTGTAAAAATCCCAGAACTGGTTGTAGCAAGATCCAGTTCTAGTACCTGTTCTGCCATTAATTTACTGTACTTCACTGGACAAGTCATGTAATTTCTCTGTGTCCAGTTTCTTTACCTCTTAATGAAAGTTGAACTTGATGACCTCTGAAGTCACAAGTCCTTCCAGCTCTAATATTCTATTAATAATTTATTCAATAAATATTTATTGACCCCAAGCTATGTGCCAGACATTGTGTTACATTCTGGGGATAGTGTGATAAGACAGAGAACCTGCCCTAGTAAGGGTTAAATTCTATCAATGGGAGACAGATAACGCTCTGCTATGAAGGAAATAAAATGCAGTAATTGAATTGAAAGTGACTGGGTGCCACTGTACAATGGGGGTTGGGGTGTGAGAGAAAGCCTAAGGATAACATTTATCTGAGATCTAAATGGAAAGGAGGAACCAGCTATGTAAAAAATTTGGAGGAAGGGGAAAAAGTTGGTCCTGACAGAGGAAACAGCAACTGTAAAGATCCTGAGGTGATAAGAAACTTGGAGTGTTATAAGGAGCCAAGAAGAAAAAGATAGCCAGTGTGACTGGAGTGTGGTGTGCAAGGGGTAGAATGGGACTGGAGGAGATTTGTGGATCAGTTTAGAAGCCAGATCATCCAAAGTCTGTAAGTTATAGGTACAAAAGTATGTTATGTAAGTTACAATAGGAAACCATTAAGAAGTTATGACAAGGGTCATGACAAGATCAGTTTTGTGTTTTTAAAATCATTACTCAGATTGCAGAGTGAAATATGGATTGTAGGTAGGAAAGAGTAGGAGAAGAACACCAAATGTGTAAGCTATTGTCTGTAATATACTAACTTTAGGTCATTTCCTAACCTGATCATCAAAATTAGTTAATATAATTTTCTAAAGGATATAACTTCAAGATGGCATATGTAATATATGAATTCAGTTGCTGTGACAAATAGTAAAATTGCATCACAAATGAAAAGAAAAAATGTTTATATCATGTACTTTATAAAGGACTTTATCAGTCCATTGAGCTGCCTTTCAGAATGTGCATAAAAAGCTAAACTCCAGTCAGAAATAGAAAGTTGGAACATTATGATGTACAGTTTTCTGTTTCTAAAATAGTGTTAAATCTTAGACTTGAGAACAAAAGAATCAGCAGTGATACAATTTATCAGTCATTTAGTAATATATTAACATCTCTGACTAAAGACTAGAGCCCTCATGGTGTTTATTGCTTCAGTAAACATGCAATTAGGTTGGGAAGAAAAGATAAGCCCAGCTGGCATCAATAGATATACTAGTCCTCAACTGTCATTAGCCAAAATTTCACCTGCTGTCAACAAACCCTTCTAGGAGTGAATTTCAATTGCCTGAAAGATTCACTTTTACAAAATAACTCATATCTCAAGAATGCTTTACATTCCTACTCTGATAGTAAAACAAACAAACAAACAAACAAAGCTAAAATACCATTGACAGCTAAAAGATTGACTAACAATATCAGGCATAATTTATCTCCACAGAAAGAGAAATAATAGTAGTTCTTGTCTTGTTTACCTCTTTCAATGTGGAGTGAAAGTAAAAACCAGAAAACCACAGAAGGTATCCTACCAAGACTCTACCCCACAACATTAACATAATACATTGTAGAGACAGGGCTGGGTCTGGTGTTCACAGGTCCCTTGAGCCCATTCACAAACTCTTCACACGCATGTCTATGAGCTAGGTAACTGGACAAAATGGTCCTCTGAGCCTTGGTTGAAGAAGGAATAGTCTTTATTCAGCACACACAACACTAGGAGCTAGGCAGTACAAAGGAGAAACTCAGAAATTCAACTGCTACTGGCAAAGTCCAAAGAAAAACTGAAATTGAGCAGCTGCCAGAAGAGTAAACATGCTCTTTTTAGACACAAGCTGTCTGCCAGCTGGCCTGCTTCACAAACTGAAGAACACACAGTAGCAACAAAACTAAAAAGATACATGAGTGCACATGCACACTAACTCCACACACACAACTTGTTTACAAGAAATGTCAAGGGATCCTGACTAAATTATCCTATTTTCCCCACGTACATTGAGGAGAAAAGCCTTGGTAGCAACCAAGCAACGTGCTGTAAGTACCTACTTGAGAAAGGGAAACTGATACTATTAAAGATTATAAGTTCTGAAGTTAATCCTCATAATTTTCCAATCATTCCATATTTTAAAATGGAAGATTTTAGCTAAAAATCAAGATAATAGGGATATGATACTGAAGCAAGTTACCAGTTTTGTGGTAACTGTGTAACATAGCTCAGTGGAAACGCATTCCATAAAGGGTGCAGGGCACAAAACTAAACTCGGGCTTTCACTAGGAGTCAAAAGGCCCTTTGAACTTCAATTAGGAATTAAAAGAATGAAGTAGCATGTTTTCATATATACAAAGGGTAACAAAACAGCATACTGACTTTGAGAACAATGCCACAAAAGGTATGTTTAAGCTGGAATATTGTGAACAATTCTACTTATGAGAGTTAATTATTTTTATTATTATTTTTTGTTGGTTATGAATATTCATGAGATACAAAGCTGATTGTCACCACTTGTGCCCAAGATGTGAAGCCAGATTCATACTGGCAGCATACCCATTACCACACATTGTGTTTGTACCGTGTCCCCCACCCAACTATCCCCAACCTCCCTTGCCCTTCCTTTTTCACCCCCACTCTACATTGTAGCCCAATGTATGTTCTCTCCCTCTGCAAGTCCAATGCACTACTAAGATGACTGCCAATAAGTGTGCCTGACAAAAAAGCAAGCCAAGGGAATGGTCCACTATTGAATTTCCCAATTTTGGGGACTGCAATATGCTAAAGCTATTTATTTTTGTGAAACTGCCCACAGGGAGTTCTTGAACATTTCACACATGTCTTGGAAATTACTGGTGATACACAAAAGTTCCACAAAACAGGGATTTATACCCTTACAAGTCCATGTCTTTGCTTCTGCTGTTTTGTCATCTTGATGATCGCTCCTACCTCAAGGCCCTGTTGAAATGTAATCCTCTCTTTCTGGAAGTAATCACTCTGATTCACCTGATCTTCCTTCTCCACAAGCAAACTAATTGCCATTGCATATAGGTTTGCATGGGCTTTTTACTTACCTCAATTACCAAACTATTCAAAGAAGTAGTATAGCTTAGAGATTACAAGCATCGACTTTGGAGATAGGCACATTTATTACATGTGCAACTTTGAGAAAGATGCTAAACTTCTCTGAGGCTCAGTCCCTTTAGCTTGAAACATGGATATTTCCAACACCTACCTCATGATGTTTTTTAAATGTTTTATACTGTTTCATACCACTAGGTAATCCCTTCTGTCAATTCTTCCAACTTTCTGCAACTTTATCTACTTTTACAGTTATCTCCTCTTCCTTCAAAAGTGAAGTGTAACTTTCCCCAGGAATTCTTCCATGATCACTTCATCCCCTCAAATGTCTTCTCCACCTCATGCTCCCAGAATATTTTTAAAATTACTAGAATAATTTGTATAACAAGATCTTGTGAAAGTCATCCATGTCATTTTCATGTAGTTAGTTCACTTTCATTGGTATAGACTATTTTAATTTGTGAGTATACTACAGTTTATTCATTTTACTATTGATTTATGTTTGGAAAGTTTTCAGAATTTGGTTATTATCCATAGAGCTGCTGTGAACAATCTAGTACATATATTTTGGTAAACATGTTTACATTTCTGTTGTGGATATAACTAGGGGTAGAATTGCTGGGTCATAGGACATGCATATGTTCAAATTAGTAGTTACTACCAAAAGTTCCAAAATTGCTGTACCAAGTTACAATCATGCTAGCAATGTAGGTGCATTCCAGTTCTTCCACATTCTCACCAACACCTTGTATTACCAGGTTTTTCCTCTTAGCCACTCTTGTAGATGGACTGTACTTCAATAGATGGAAAGTAATCAAAAAATAATGGGATATGTCAAAGATGTTATAGGAAACAGGAATGGGAATTTAATAACACATAGTTGAAGGTAGTTATTAGGGACAAGTAAAGCTATTTTATGTTTGTACCCCCCACTGAATTCACACTGTTTAATAAATCAGTTACATTTCTGTAGTTGTTGGTCTTCCTCCTATACAGATTATGCTCAGACAGCAGAAATTATACCCTGCCCTCCGTGACTTACATGGGGCCTGACAAATATTAGGCACTAAGATGATGTTTGGTGGATGAGCAAATAAATGCTTAAATACCTCCTGTTATGAGAGATTTACTACATCCCAAGGCTGGAGAAAGCAGACAATGGAAGTATTTCATGGAGCAAGAAAGTTTTAAAGGATGTAAGAATATGAGAAGAAATAGTGAGAACAACATTAAAAAGATGAAAATGAGAGACATATTAAAGACAAAGTACAGTGCTAGGTCCAAAAAAGTTGAGCAAGTGGTCTCCATTTAGTAGCATGGCATGAAGATCCCTGTTGAGAAAGAGAAAGAAGTTAAGTATCTGCAAGATACTAAAAATCTTCAGGTAAGAAGAGAAAAGCAAAGGGGGAGAACAACAACAGCATCCTAGACACAGCCTTCAAAGTGGCCAGCTCCATGGTATTCATCTACTTGAAATATGTACGGCCATAGCCAGGCCCAAGTTTCAGTCAAAGCTGGGTTTTGTTCCTCCAATAGGATTCAAACTAAAGATTTTCCCATTCTATTTGCTGCAGAACCATTTGTTATTTTTCCTTTTAAGTCAACAACTTGAAGCCACAGTGTCACAGGCTCACCCAGTCTAAGGCAGCCTGAGTCAGATCAGCAAGCAGAGTTTGGCACTGACCTTTTCATATTTGGGATTTCACTGCCTGGCCCATCAGTGGGTTTCATGTCTCTCTGTTTACAACTTCACTAAACTGTAAAGAGGGTACTGTCAGTCAAAATACCAAGCACTGAAAGGTCACAGCAGACAGCTTACTATTTGCCAATGATTTTTAATCATTCACTCTGCAGTACACCCAAGACTCTACAATTAATTCCATTTGTTATCGACAGAAAGAATTTCACCCTGCCCTCATTTCTAGGGTTTAACAGAAATCAGGGACAAATACAATAGAATCCTACTATATTGTGGGGATTGGGGATGATTCAACTCAACTCATCAGGCTTTTCTTCAGTATCTTTTACATGACCAACAATATGTTGATTCCTATGGGAACACAAAAGAAGCAAAAATCACAGCTCATTCTTTACTGAGTTTTGGGAAAGAATGTAGAGAAACAAGACATAGCCATATAACTCACATGTTCTCACATCCTTCATAGCCATGGATGTTAAGTGAAGTCATCAAAGCACATTGAATAAATTGGATAAAGTCTAATACCGCCTTAAAATAGAACATTATATATCCTTCTAAAATAGATTTTCTCAGTCTCAGAACTGTTGACATTTGGAGCCAGATATTTTATTAATGTGGGGGCTATCCTGTACATTGTAGGATATTTAGCAGCATCCCTGGCCTGTGCACAATAATTGCTAGTAGCACGTCCCCCAGTTATTACAACCAAACAAAGCTTCAGATATTGCCAAATGTCCCCTGTGGGGCAGAATCACTTCGTACTGAGAACCACCACTGCTCTAAAAAAAATGAAGTATATTTATATTTGTTGAATATTATTAGTGAAAAGTACAATATGCAGAAGACTCATATATGAGACAAAAATCTTCTGTTTCTTACACATAGAGTTGCAAAATACTTACTTTGCTCAACTTGAAGATATGTGAAACACTTTTCACTTAAAATGTGAAAAGGATTGCTGCTCTCTTCTTTAATGACAATTGTTGTTAGTAATATTGCACTGAACTGATGTAAAATAAAATAAACATAAACACAAACTGTTTCTTAAAATCTTCTGTATCTTCTATGTCTTGAACTTTTCACTAATAATTTACATTATATACATATATATAAAATAGTTCATGTTTGTATAGAAGAAAGCCTAGACCAATGATTCTCAACCCTGACTACACATTATAATTACTGGAGAAGCCTTTTAAAAAAATCTTTGGAAGTAGGACCTGGGCAGCGGTATTTTTTTAAAGTTCCTCCGGTAATTCTATTATTATTCAGCCAGGGTTGATAACAACCCAGAGGGCTTGTTGAAACACAGATGGCACAGCCTCACCTCTAGGGTTTCTAAATCAGTAGGTCTTGGATGGGGCCAGATAATTTGCATTTCTAACAATTTCCCAAGTGATGCACATGGTGCTGGTCCAGAGAACACACTTAGAGAACCACTGTTATAGAAGGATGTACCCCAAATTGTTGACAATGATCTTTTTCTCTCAAGGAAAATTGTAGAGTAGAGGAAAGAGAAAAGTTCTAATTTTAATCTTATAATATTCTTTTGTACTATTTGAGTGTTTCAACAGACATATATTGCTTTTATAATAGTTTTTAAATTTCCAAAACTAAACAGCACATTGCTAATAAATATTTGAAACTCCCCTTATGTTCCTTCCTTCCAAATTGCCTCCCTATCCTCTCCCCAAAGATATTCACTATCCTGCATATTTTGTTAATTATTCTCTAGCTTTCTAAAAGTAATTCTACCATATATATCTATATCCCTAAACAATGTATTATTTGGTTTTGTCTACTTTTTTAAACAGCATAAAACAAAAATCATATTATTTATCGATGGTGTGGTATTTTTTGGTAAACTCCATGTCTTTTTAAAAAATTTACCTATGCTGATGTGTGTAGCTGTGGCATACTCATTTTTATTCATTGCATGATATTCCCCAATATACTTATACAATTATTATATACGTACATTCATTTTCAGTTTTTTCCCCTTACAAACAATGCTGATATGAATATGTACATGCACATGCTTGTCTTTACTGGGTATAGAGATTGCACCTATTTACACTCTCAACAGCAGCTGATTAGAGTTTCCATTACACTATATCCTCACCAACACTTGGTACTGACAGAGTTTTACTTTTTCCTGTTTGATTGTTCTGATATGACATCTTGTGGTTTTAGTTTGTCCCTCTATGAGGCAAATTAGTTTCCAAAGGAACTAATTCCATGCCTTAATCAAACATGTATAATATCAGAGGCACAAATATTTAAGGTCCCTGACAAACTCTTTGAGGCTCTCTTCACAAACACCCATAAGTGGGAAGGAATGTATCCTGTGTTTGCTGACCAAGGCCTTAATGAATTCAATTACATAAAAATGATCCTGACCATAGGTCTGTATTTGGATAATTTAAGGCATTTTCACATTTTTTCAGATTATCACAAAAGAAGATGCTTTAGGCTAGTGAGGCATTTTTTTTTTTTTATCCTAAACTCACAGAAGAAATTGTGGAAACTCTTAGTTTAACAAACCTCCCCTAAACACACCACAGCTTTTGACAAAGTTGGGGCCACAAAATAATTAACAGATGAAACTGAAAGCAATCTAGAAATCTACTTCTCCCGACCCTTCACTTTCTAATGAAGAAAATAGAAGATGACAGGACAGAGTGACTTATTCAAGGTCATAAAGCCAGTTCATAGCTGAGCTGAGACGAAGATGCAAATCTAGTTCTCTTTTCAGTGCACCCCCATGACTCTCTGAAAAGAGGCCTGTGGAAGACATACAGGATGGGAATCTCTAATATTAGGGGGGAGGTTGGACATAGGAATGAGCCTCAGGCACAGGAAGTTATCCAGGTGTACTCAGGCCAAGAAGGCCATGACTTAGGGGGCTTTGGGCATCATTGAGGGACGGTCTCAATGCTTTCACCCACAGTTGGGGCAATCAACCCCCAAGATTGTGCCAAGCTAGATTAGTCAGTACAGAATAGTGTTTCTAATGAGGCAGTACCCAGCTATAGAGTAACCTGCCAGCCACCTTGATGTGGGCTTCCAGAAGTCATTATTTTAAAGCAGGCACCATTGCACTGCTGAAAGTACCTCAGTCAGATTATCCTGTTCTTAATTAGATATGCATGATGGCAATCAATTAAGGATGGCATAAAAGCGAATAGAAATAATGCAATTCTCATTAGGGATTTCTCATTTGTTATATGAGTGTGGATCTACTGGGTAAGTTCCCATTAAAACAAACTGGGGTCTATTATTTAAGCCATTTCAGGAGAGTACTGGGTTATCTTTCCCTTTGACATTTATTGTATCCGGCATAAAGGTTAAAAACAATTATGTTCACTTGGAATATTTATTATCTTATGAGATTCTAGAAGGGCCATTATGTTAGTTTTCTTCTCTTTATCAAAGCTGGTCAGGGGGAGCCTTTTTAATGAGCTTGAGCTACATATTAAGGAAATTTTTCATTCCTTCCCCTCAGAGAGATAAACCTGGAAATAAACCAAGAAACTGTGATACTCTGTAAAAGCCATAGCTCTGAGACTTGTTGTTTTATCATTTGCTCACTGCTGCTGATGCATATGCTTTAGGCCATCTTCCACTGTCTGCAAGAATCAGTTCAGCATCCCCAGGAAGGCACAATCATATTAGCAGAAAGAACACTGGACTGGGAGTTAGAGGACCTGGATTTAAGACCTTGCTCTTCCACCAACTTCCTGAATGACTTTGACAGCTCCATCCTTCCATTTATTCAAGCCCCAAACTTTGATTCCTCTCTTTCTCTTATACTCAACATCCAAATCTTCAGCAAATCCTGTAAGCTGTACCTTCAAAATAAATCTGGAATTTGATCACTTCCTACCTCTTCTACTGCTACCAAGATGGTCCAAGCCAACATCATCACTAGGCTGGATTACTATGATACCTTTCTAACTAGGCTCCTGCTTTCACCCTCACCCCTCCTAACAGTCTATCTTCAGCAGTGGAGCTAGAAAGAAACTTTGAAATCTAAGTCAAATCATGTTACTCCTCTGCTCAAAGTGTGCTGTGGTTCCCAATTTCCCTCATAGTCTTCCCAACAATTCTGATGTTCTGTGGCTCCTGGGTATAAAGGAACAAAGTTGTTCTTAGGGGATTATTTTCATCTCTCTCATGTCACACCACATAAGAATTACCTATTCTATTGATATTTAGACCTGAGCAGTCCTGCAGAAAGAGAAGAGTAGGCCAATCAAAGTTCTAGGATGCCAGAACACTGAACAGTGTTTTATATGCTTAAGTATCAGCTTCCTTAGTGGTTTCCTTTATAGCAAATCATATGCTGGTAGAAAATCATCAAGGGGAGGTCTCCACTAGGCAGGGTGTCTATATAGTAAAGAATTTAAATTTGCCCAGAAGGAGATATGGCCTTTGACGTTGGCTTCTGGGAGGTAATCTCAAAGTGTGTGGAATGTCTTATAGAAGCTTCTTTGTTTACCTGGAGGCCTTGGACACTAAACAGTCAAAAATATGATTTGTGACAGGGACTTTGGGCCATGCAGTATCCATTCTACCTTAAGAGGGACTGGAGACTACAGGCCAGCCACATAGTATCAGCTCTACCTCTGGAGGGCCTGGAAACCAATGGTCAGTCATGTGGACAGTCAACCAGGAAACCCTAATAAGAACTCTGGACATCAAGTCTCAGGTGAGCTTCCCTGGTTGGCAACATGTGTATATTGTCACATATTTATGCTAATAAAATAATGTTTCCATGACTCTGTGGGCAAGAACAATGAGAAGACCTACATTTACAACTTTCTTTCACTCGGTCCCATGCCTCTGTGCCCTTGAATGATTTTAATCTGTATCTTTTCCCTGTAATAAATTATAATAACTTTGAGTGAGTTCTGTGAGTCCTTCTAGCAAATCACTGAACTTGAGGTTGTTTTAAGTAACCCTCCCAAACTTTCAGATGGACTCAGAAGAGAGAGGTGAGTCTTGTGGAATGTGCTCCATCAACTCTGCAGTACCCAAGTATCCTAGCCGAAGAAAGGCAAAGATCTTCCCTTAGCATCACCTGCATTCTTACCCTTATACTAAAATACCCAGGTTTTGTTAATGCCTAACTTTGATTCTGTGGTCTTCCAGATTCCACCAAAGGCAAACCTCCAAATGCTATAAACACAGAGAACCACACCAAAGGGGAAAGACTATGCCCCCAACATCAGCCATCAATATCCATGAGATCCTGATGTTGAGGTCACAGTGTAGTTATGCAGAGACTCTGATGGTCTCCAAAGGGGATCTTGGGGGCATGTATTTCAGACATCATGTCACAGAAGCAGGTTTAACCTAGATCTAGAGTCTTCGTCTCCCTCTCCCTACCCCATCTTTCTCTCTCTCTCTCTGTCTCCCTATCTCTTTCTCTTTTTCTCCCTCCCTCCATTTTTCCCTCTCTATTTTTCTTAAGTCAATTAGGTCATATAGAGTACCACATTAATATATCCAAACTCAATTTTTTATCCAAGCCAATTGTTTTAGAAAGTATTTACTATTTAAATTGTCAATTGGGGAACAGTTGAGTAAAATATGACATGTACATAACTGGATGTTATTCTGCCATTAAAATTATATTTATGGTGTTTTCAATGACATAGAGAAATGATTCAAACTTAATATGAAAAAGCAAGATTGAAATTGTATATATAGTGCATCAACTATATGTTTATGTACATATATATAATGCAAATAAAAAGGAAGAAAATTATAAAGTATTAACAGTGATTATCTCTGGTTGTGGAATTATGAATGATTCCCTTTGTTATATTTTCTATATTTTCCAATTTTTCAGCTTGTGTCACTTACAGAGACAAAAAAAACCGTTATTTTACAAAGTAGAAAGTTTACTGACGACCAGAAGTGAGATAGTACCTCTCAGTGCCACAGACTTTTTCCTCTTCAGGAAACACATCTCATAGTGTGATATGTTGTGGTCAGTCATTTGTGTGTCTGTTTTTTAGGGGTCAGAAATCATCTTATTCCTTCACTGTTGAAATTCTATGACCTCACACAAAGCATAGTATAGAGTCAGTGCTTCCTCAGGAAATGTCTGCTGAATTTTAGTTACAGGGTAGACAATGGCAACTTAGTTTACAAAGGACAATACATAGGTTTTCTCTTTCACCCACAATGGCACTCCTCTAAGAATCTCTCCACTGTTCTGCTGGCCTGAATAGAACCAAGATGACTACTTGTCAATCTGTTTGGTAAGAAATGTTTCATAGCACAGAAGAGAAATATACTGTTTTTTACCACACAACTTAGTGCAGGCCAAATTCTCTTCCCATGTTAAAAGCACCATGTCTCTCTGGACTATCTAGTTACCTTCGTCCTCACTAGCTAATTAACAGTGTTAAACACCATTTCTGTAACAGATTTAACCTCAATCACTGGCTGCCCTGTGGCTTCCAAATGCTTTCCACTTAAACAAACACCAAGTCATATTGCTCTGTTTCTTAGAACTACTCAAGCAGAACAGAATTTATTTACTGCTATGGGAGCCAATTCTCAACATTTCCTATGACCCCTTGTGGTTTCTGTCCCAGACAGTGACCTCACACTTATATACAATGTTGCTCATTTACAAGGTCTTCTGGTACCCAAAGAGATCTCCTGTCCATCTTACATAGTGCTATTCAGTCATGTGACCAAAATAGGTACCACTTTCCAGGGGCCTTATTAATAATATTGAGAAACTTACAGCAAATCCATGGTCCTTATCAGTTGTCCCTCCTCTAGAGAAGAAGCAGGAAGTACAAGGACTGCTTTTGTAGCTTTCCTTGAAGAATCTGGCAATACTCTAGAGATCTAATGAAATGGCTGGTTAATCACTAAAGTTGCCCTGAATGATCACTGTATGAAAACTCAATTTTAGGTACATTGTAGAGGACACAAAAAAAATAGAAGACGGAAAGCTCCTTTGTCCATGCTTCTGAAAACCTGACAATCCAATGGTTGTCAAAGCACATTAATACAAGAAAAAAGGTTGATTGTTCCTCTCAAAGAACTAGAAAAATGTAATTACAAAGGTAGCTGAACAATATTTTCTGAGCCAATGAGAAAGAAAAAAAAGCATGGGACTAATCGAGACAGGTTTCTTGGAGAGGTGACTCTGTAGACAGAGCTTGCAAGAGGGAAGGGATATGATATGATAGTTAGTAGTGCATGGCTTGGTACACAATGGTCAAGAAAAAGAAAATGTTGAATTGAGAATGCTACCCAGAGAGCTCTGGTAGAGTGACATAGGTAGAGACATGGCCCAGCATCAAACAGCAACAATTCTGGATATATTCTAGAACTTACTCTATAATAATAAGGCCTGAACAAGATTGTATGAAAATACCACAGTTCTCCCAAGGCTAAAAGAAAAAAAGAAAACCTATTATATTGGCAAATATTCTAAAGGTTTACAGAAAACTGTTGTCCTCTGTAATTGCTAATTCTGAATGGGTACTTGCCTATCTCAACCCATTTGGATCTTAACTGTATTTACTTCCCATGCCTCTGACTCCTTACAGGCCAACCTGTGCTCAGCTTGCCAACATGTTGCTACTATTAGTCATAGTAGTACTGCTAGCTCCAAGATTAAGAACTTTATACTAATCTTTTTTCTTGACTACTCAAAACAACACATGAGGCTCCATTACACAATTGCATAAGGTCACACAGCAAGTGGTAGAGGAGCTAGGACTTGAATCCAAGTCTTTCTTACATCAAAGTTCATTCTCTTAGTAGTTTTACAGTTTCAGGTCTTATACTTGAATCTTTAATCCATTTTGAGTTGATTTTGGTATATGGTGAAAGGTACACGTCCAGTTTCATTCTTCTGTGTATGGATATCCAGTATACCCAGCACCATTTATTGAAGAGGCAATCTTTTCGCAATGCATATTTTTGTTGTCTTTGTCAAAGATCAGTTGGCTGTAAGTCTGTGGGTTAATTTCTGGGTTCTCTATTCTGTACTGGTATGAGTGTCTGTTTATATATCAGTACCATGATGCTTTGGTTACTGTAGCTTTGTAGTATAATCTGAATTCAGGTAGTGCTAAGCCTCCAGCTTTATTTATTTATTTATTGCTCAGGATTGCTTTGTCTACTCCAGTTCTTTTGCTGTTCCATGTGAATGTTAGGATCATTTTTTTCTCTTTCTGTGAAGAATGTCATTGGTATTTTGATGGGAATTGTATTGAATCTGTACATCGCTTTAGAAAGTATGGACATTTTCACAGTGTTAATTCTTCCAATCCAAGTGCATGGAATACTACTAAGGGAAAATATAGGTGAAACACTCCAGGAAGTAGGACTGGGCAAAGACTTTTTGAATAAGACCCCAAAAGCACAAGTAACAAAAGAAAAAATAAACAAATGGGATTATATAAAAATGAAAAGCTTCTGCGCAGCAAAGGAAACAATCAACAGAGTGGAAAAACAACCTACGGAATGGGAGAAAATATTTGCAAAGTGTACATCAACAGGGATTAATATCCAGAATATACAAAGAACTCAAGCAATTACACAGTAAAAAAGCAAATAATCCAATTTTAAAAATAGGCAAAAGAGACGGGGGGGAAGGAGGAATTGGTAAAGGGACACAAAAACTATCTACATTGCATATTCATAAATTAAAAAATAAAAAATAAAAATGGGCAAAGGAGCTGAATAGACATTTTTTGTAAGAAGACATACATATGGCCAACAGGCACTTAGAAAAATGCTCAACATCACTAATCATCAGGGAAATGCAAATTAAAACCACATTGAAATACCACCTCACCCCAGTTAGCCTTGCTATAATCAAAAAGACGGAGAATAACAAATGCTGGTGAAGATGTGGAGAGAAGTGAACACTCCTACACCACTGGTGGGATTGTAAATTAGTACAACCACTATGGAAAACAGTATGGAGGCTTCTCAAACGACTACAGATAGATCTACCATAAGATCCGGCAATGCTACCTCTAGGTATATACCCAAAGGAATGGAAATCAGAATGTCAAAGGGATACCTGCACTCCCATGTTCATCACAGCTCTATGTACAATAGCCAAGATATGGAACCAACTTTAATATCCATTGATGGATGATTGGATAAGGAAAATGTGGTATATATACACCATGGAATACTACTTGGCCACAAAAAAGAATGAAATTCTGCCATTTCAGCAACATGAATGAGCTTGGAGAAACTTACGTTAAGTGGAATAAGCCAGGCACAGAGTGGAAAATACTGCATGTCCTCGCTCATAAGGGGGAGCTAAGAGAGAAAGAAGGAAAGAAAGACTACAGTGGTGCATTGGACTCACATATGGGAGAAAGCATACGTAGGGTTGCGGCAGAGGGTGTTGGGAAGAATGTCGGGGATTAATTGGGTGGGGGATATAGGGAATAATTGCAATTTGTGGCAATGGGCATCCTGATACTATTGTTCTGACCGTCACATCCTGAGCATAGGTGGTGAAGGTCAGCTTTGTATCCCACGAACATACATAATCAATAAAATAAAAAAAAAAAAACTTAAATGTTCATTCTTTTATCCATTATTTTATAGGCTTTGTGTATGTACATCAAGGAATCATAATTTCAACATCCTGCCATTTCTCCTTCTAGAAATTATATAAAATGAAAACAAAACAAGAAAAAAGCTTTACCAACTTAATTTTCAGAGAAACTGGTGTGGCAGAGATGGCAATGTGTTCACGAAAATCTCTGTCCTTTCCTTTATGGATAAACAGCTACACTACATTTCCAAGACTTACTTGCAGTTAGATATGAGCATGAGGCTGGCCGGTTACCTCAGATGGTTAGAGCACAGCCTTATAACACTAAGGCCAAGAGTTCAGATCCCCCTACTGGCCAGCAACCACCCCCCCAAAACAAGAAATCTTACAAGATAGGAGCATGTGATTAAGTCTGGACATTGGAATGTGAGAATTGATATCTACCACTTTTAGGCCTGACCCCAAAAACTCTTCTATGTGCCCTCCTTCTTTCTTCCCATAACTACCAGTAGGAGCCAGGTGATATGTTGGAAGAGTCAGAGGCCCTTGTACATGGCAAAACCACGTAATAGAATGATTCATTTACCTAATTTTTGTGGTTTTGGGCCTTCTATAGCTAATAACTCCTGACAACATGGGTGGCACTAAGCATTGTACCAATGAACACACACACAAACGCATAGATGTGGGTGTAGACATTGAAGAAATGTACCAATATGTCTATTAATATATACATGTGTGGGTATCTGCCAAGAAATACTTTCAAACTACATTGTTTCATTAGGGCTTGGTAAGTCAGCTTATTAGGTTAGAAAACAATACTAACAAAGCTAAGGTAGGAGTTTGACATATATAAAGAAAAACTCTTCCAGTAGAAATAGCTGGAGCTCTAACCCAGGCCACAGACTGAATACTAACCTCAGATCAGTGAGTGTCTGCACTAAGGGGGACTTGGTCTCAAGAGAGATTATGAGACGGTTCACTGAAAATCCACCCTGGCTACTGGAGCAAAAGTAAAACATTGCTGTTGGGTCCAAAGTATATCATTTTTGTATACAAATGGCAGTTGGCCCATTCTTTTCTTTGTTCAGTAAAATGTAAACATCCCCAAACCCCTCCTACCTTCTGGCAGCATAATCTGTGCTCTCTGCTTATAATGACCTTGGCTGTTGGGATTAGCACAGTACTAAGGCTAGTGAGTTGATTTATTCCTATTTTATTTCGTCTGGAACCATGCAGAATGTGCACACAGATGACAGTCCTGACCTTTGAGCTGCATAATGCTTTTGTGATCAATACCACAGGAAATGCATGGATTCATCAGTTCTAGCATTTAAAAAAAAATTATGCACATCACTGGTAATGTTGCTGCCAGCCTGACCAACAAGTTCCAGACCTGCACCAGGACTATGCAAATGAAATAACTGAGGACATGGCTACTGGGTCGGTCTGCAACAGTACTTTGGTATCTTTCTGAAGAAAAAGCATTACTTACAGATAGTGGTGATAGAGCTGAAATCCCTGGGAACTGAGCTCAGTAACCTAACAGAAGCCCCTGTAATCACAGTTTTCAGTGCCAGCTCATTTGATTTTTATGACCAACCTTGAGGCATTCAGGGCAGAATTTAGTGGTTTTCATTGCAGAGGAAAGAAAAAAGAAACCAAGAGAGAAAGTGATTTGCCTGCCCAGGGCCACTCAGCTGCTTATTGGTACAGCCAAGATTCAGTCCTGGGTCTTTTGAATCCTACATGATACTCATTTCAGCATACCTTTGCCTGGCCTCTCTGAAGCAGTTGATTATTCAGAATTAGTAGTGTTTCCATGGGTCAGCTGTACTGACCTTGCTCTTAGGATGAATGCATCCATAAGGATGACCAGGTTCTCCTCTGTGTCAAGATTTTTGGAGACAGTCTAACTGAATTAGGAGAATTTATCTTGATGAGAACTTTGAAATCAGGAGGCTTGGTGGAACTTTTCCATCTGTACATGTCCATTTCTTTATTCCTCATTTCCCCACTTTCATTGTTCCCTGGTTAGCATATAAACATATCTATTTCCTTTCCTCTCATTTAGTCCCCCACCACCTGTAGCTGTCTGCCTCAGTGTTCAGGCTTTCAGGAACATTGCATAATCTCTCCTGAATACATGGGTAAGTCTTTCTCCCTGCCCCTGCCTTTGTTCTTCATCATTTCTTACAAAAACTCATTCCAATATTTCACCTTCTGCTGACACCAGTGACAAGCACCAATCTCACACCTAGATTTTACTCTTTCTTCATAATCTAAAGATCTTTGTGTATATAAGCTTTGAAATTTGTTGATCCAAAGGTTTCCAGCTCCCTTTTTCTTAGGATTCTTTCCTGAAGTTCCTGTACTGTGGAGATTATATTTAATTTCCATTGGAAATTGCTTTCAAGCCAGCCAGATAATGGCCCACATGTAAAACTGAAAAGCAGAAAGGGAAGAACTTTGGAGCTGGGAGAGAGGACAATATGTGAGCGAAACTGGAAAACAAAATACTATCCCTCACCTATGCCCTACTCCCAATCAGAAACAGAGAAGATGATTCTTAATAAAGATTCTTAACAGTTAACCCATTATCTGAAAAATTCAGATAGAATTATCAAAATAATAATCCGTCATAAGTATCAAGCACTTCGACATACTAACTCTACTGTTTGTTAAAATAAAACTCTAAGGCTGAGAGGGAATTCAAAGGGTCACCATTGTCTATCTCCTGGTCTTTACACAGTTCAGTACTATAAATTTAGAATTACCTGCTCATTTTCAAAGATGTTTAGAAAGGACCATTATGCAACTTTTCTCTGGGGTTGTCTGAAACTGAGAAAATATATCAAAATTGACTTAAATCATATCAGCTATCGGGACATAAATCCTAAACATAAATCTTCTTCAGACTGGTGGAAGACTAGTTTTAGAAATAGAATGTTTATTTGTTGAGTTACAGGCTTAGTTATAGGAACCAGAAAGAATAAAGAGAAGCAAAAAAGAGCTTGGTTCCTAGGGGCTCACAATCTATTTGGGGAGATTCATACTAACAATGTAATAGGCTTTGTCATATTAATTGGCATAAAATTCTATGAGAGCAAATCAAATCTGGATAAGTGAATTGGGGAAGGATTTGTTTCTGGATCTTAATGTGTGCACAAGAGTTTACTAGGTAGAAAAGTAGAAAAGAATACACCATGGTTTATAGGAACCAAAGATTGTGGTTTGTTTGGGGAACAAGCACACCTATGTGACCTAATTTTACAAATTATTTTGGTGGCAAAGATGAAGTTTGAATATGATGACAGGAGTCATATTATGGATGGTCTTGTATTCCATGATGAGGTTTTAGGATTATATATTACAGGTAAGTTTATGAGCAGACAATTACATGGTAATATTTGCATTTTAGAAAATTTACTCTGATTTTCAGATGATGGAAAAGCCAGGGAAAAGCGATTAAAAGACATGTCGTAGAGTCTGAATTGTCAAGTACCTGTCTGGAGCTGTCTAGCTGCTGAGACAAACTAGCAGTGCTGAAGAGTGGAGTACAACACTGATAAGAATGAGAGGGAGGGAAAATAATAACTGCAGTAGATTGAATTATGACCACCCCAAACTCCTTGAAGTTTGAATTGTGTTCACAAGTTTTATGTATTAGAAACTTAGCCCCCACTGTGACTGTTAAGAGGGTGGGAAATCCTATTATGGTAACTGAAAGGTGGAGCCTTGAAGATGTGATTGGATTGTAGGACCGCACAGAAGTGAATGGATTAAAAATGATTGTCAGAGGTGTGGTTCTGAGGGATTTACAAGAAGAGGAGAGTCTATTTCTTGCTCTCTCTGCTGCTCTCTCTGTTTCCACGATCTTGCAATGTGAGACCCCTGGGTCATTGTTGCCACCACCAGATGGACTTTGGACATCCCAGCCTCAGAAACTGTAAGCAATAAATGTGTTTTTCTTTATAAATCACCCAGTTTCAGGTATTTTGTTATAAGCAACATAAACAGACTAAAACAATAAGAAAATGTAAGAGAGAAGTAAAACATGAAAGGAAGAAGGAATGGAGAAAATAATAAGAATGCTAAAAGCAATTAAGTGTTTACTATGTACTAGACACAGCACTAAAAGTTTTATGCACAATATTTCATCTAATGTTTATAACAACCTAATGAAGTAGGTATGATTATCCAAGTTTACGGATGAAGTATCTATAGCAGAAAGAGATTGTCTTGCCTAGGGTGATGTAAAAGTAAGTGGTGAAAGCACGATTCCAATCTCCACTCTTGACTACTTAGCTAGAGAAAGCAAGAGCGAGACAGCAAAGCACACAAAGAGAGCAACAAAATAGAGGAAAAGGAAAGAAACAAAAGGAAACTGAAAGAAAGAAAAAAGAAAAAAAAATTAAGGAAGAAAATGATTAAAAGGAGGTAGGTTATATAATGTATAGCACTCTATGCACAAACACTAGAAAAGATTTCTCTAGAAAAGATTTCACTTAACCTTGCCTTTAAGTCGCTGTCCATGTTACCAAAAACTAGTGATCAAGTGCGTGAAAGAATATTTCCCTGCCAGCTAGCCGGTGTTGTGCATCTGGACCCAGACCTAACTGTTATTAGATTAACTCATATGAAATTGACAACATTTGACCATTTTTTAATCTATAAAAACAGCACCTTAATAGCTTTCTAACTTTAAGGTGAAATATGTTCCCAACCAAAAGTCACTTCCTTTCTTTCATGTCTTGTCATTCTGAGCCGCCCTACCACCTTGGAAAGGGAAGGTGGACCTGTGCCAAGCTGCAGTGACTGTCAATCAGCCTCTACGAGTCCTTAGGAGGTAGTTCACAACCGAGGTAGTCTAGTTCTAAAAGCCACGGAGAGTTAAACACTAAGGAAATGTATACCTCTTTTGACCTTATTTTTGCGGTGGTATGTGGGGATGGTGAAAGGAGAGAGAGTTGTCAGAGTATTAACTAAATTGAAAATAGGACCTGGGAATCATTGAGACATGCATGTCTCTCTCATCAGGGCTGATAACAGGATGTTATTAAATTCTTGTAAATGGTAACTGCATTCAAGCTCACTTCAATCTTGTTTTACAGGTCTTAAAAAGAAAGTTATTTTAAAACTTCATATCAGTTGACTAGTTAGTTAGTAAAAGCTTTCTCTCCAAAAAGAAGATTACTATCTCCTTGGATAGACTGCATTTTTAATTACCCGAAATGATCTCCAACTAAAGCTGCACTTAGCTGAATCTCTGCACCAGACAATCACCTCTGCTGTTTTGCAACAGTGACTTTTAAGGATCCGTATTTTTAAGAGTTTTTATTTTCTTGAACACTGGTGAAATGGTGACTGGAAGACAGATGGAAAATCAAGAGAGGGAACATAAAAACGAACTGCTACATATTGATTTTTCTGTGATTATCAGAAGCCAATGAAAGGAGGAGAGGAAAAACCCTCTCTTGGCAGATATGAAATACATTCTTTTCTTTTCTTTTTTTTTTTCTTTTTTAATAAACCGTCTCCTACTAAGGAAGGAGCTTGTATTCAATATTGAACACTAGTATTTCAGAGCTAGAAAGAACTTTAGATATTATTTAGTTCTATACTTCATTTCAGAGTTAGGAAACCAAGAATCTGAGAGGATATATATGTTGGCCAAGGTGACTGACTGGCAATCAGGATAGAACCCAGCTTTCTGACTCCCCAGCTTTTGTTCCTTACACTAGGCCACACTCTATTATACTGTGTTCTTATGTGATAATAATAACTAACATTTGTAAGCACTTACTAAGCACTCTCTAGATAGTAACCCATTTAACACTTGCAATGGCCCTTTGAGTTAATTACCATTATTATGCCCTTTTGCATATGAATAATTTGAATCCCAGAAAAGTAAAATAACTTTTCCAGGATCACCCAGCTAATAAGTGGTGCAGTTATGATTCAAAACCAGCCGGTTTGGCTCCGGAGTATTTTTTTACTTAACTCTTATGCTATATATTGGTGCAGTTATCTTCTTAGGTGCATATTTGTTTTCCCAACTAGATATAAGTAACACTACCACTTACAGTATAGGTAGAAAGCATAGAATATATGTGTAATCCTGAAGATGGTAATAATGAAGATAAAAACAAAATAAAACTTGGCAGGTGACAAGGTGAATTTTTATCACCAAAACCTCATTGACTAGATCTGTAGGCTCCAATTCCCTGTTCTGGGCCTTTCCCACTAGCAGTGATGGACATATACTTTGACCCAAATTTTCCCCAAACTTCCCTTTTCAATATACTAAGCTGTTCTTATGATAACTTTATAATAAATGGTATGTGGTGGCTTCATGGAGAAAGGTTAATAAGCATTCAACAACTTGAGTTTTTCAGCCTGATTGCTTCAATGCAGGAAGGGAGTAGCTTGATCCTGTACCCTGACCCCACTGGCAGAAATGTGGTCGATGCCCACAATTAGCAAGCACTCACCACTTGTATTACAGGAGAAAACTGAGGAATTTATCAATTCCAGTCACCAAGCATTCATCGTGTACCTCCTCTTTGCCAGTCACTGTGCAATGTCCTGTGGAAGATACAGAAATGAAAAACACAGACATTGTCCTTGAGGGTTCCTCACAGACTAGTGGTGACAGACTTGTAAATAAACACTTGAGACAGAATAACATAAATGTCAAATGTGGGTACCAGCAATATGCTATTAGGCACACACAGAAGTAACTCTTTTTCAGTTGAAGAGTCAGGAAAGCTTCCAATATCAGGTAAAATCTGAGCTGGGACTTGAGTAAGTAGATTTCACAGGCAATGATTAGGGAGATGGGAAAGAAAGAAGTATTCTGAAGAAAGCAGTGACAGCAAAGGCCTGAAGACAAGAAATTTCAAAGCATATAATGACAAGCCTTCAGTTTGTTATTAGAAGTGGCAGAAAGACGCAACTGAAAAGATGATTAGAGGCCAAACATGGACAGCCTTAAATTTGTAGCTAAGAAATTTGGCTTTATTGTTTTAGAAATTTTGGGTCATTTAAGAATTTTGAGTAGAGAAATGGCAGCGGTAGAATTGTGTTTTAAGAAAAGTAATCTGGCTGGCCAGTTTCTCATATGGTTAGAGCATGGTCTCAATGACACCAAGGTCCAGGGTTCGATCCCTGTACCAGCCAGCTCCCCAAAAAAGAAAAGAAATGTAATCTGACATTACTGTTAGAATAGATTGGAAAGGAGAGGCTAAAGTCAGCTGTTACAATGAAAAGTAAAATGATAATACGTGGGCAGAATTGTAATAAGTAAAGTCTATCTTTGGGGTACTTCCACAAGTACCCACGGAGGCAACTCCCAGTCCCTCACCTGCTCTCCCACCAACAGCTTTCTCATTCTCTGCTGTATTCCTTAAAGACCCTGCTAGGTAAACAGGAGATAGGAATGAGTTGATCACTAGTAGTTACAAAACTAAATACCCACGAAAACAGTCTTTCTCACTACTACAGCCAATATATTCACTGAAATGTATCTCATGAATACCGGATGTCTACAATCATCATGGGCCAAAGTAAGATTATGGCAGCTCAACTTCGTGGCAAGTAAATGGTCAGCCATAGACTTCAAACACAAGTTCTGCCAGATATATGGCAGGCTTTAGAGATCCACCAGGGTACAAACCAATCAGGAAGAAAAAGCAAATTACTTGTCAGTTGTGCTTCTGTTTTTTCTTCTTGTTCTAATGTGAAAAGTGATTTAAAATGCTGACATAAAAACAGATAAATAGACGAATGGAACAGAATAGAAATCCCAGAAATAAAATGTGGGGCTGGATCACAGACCCCACTATCATATCCTGTGCAGGTCTTGAGTCAGGTAGTTGAAAGAAATACCAAGCAGCCATTGGCAAAGTGGACATGCTTTGTTTTTAGATGCAACCTTTGCCAACGAGCAGTTCAGAGCTGCTGTCTTTCACACTGAAAGAATACACACAATAGCGGCAACAAGCCAAGGGGTACAAAGGGGTATGGCCAATTATGAGTTCCCCTATACTGTTACATGTAGAACCTACAGATCCAACAGTGTTAGCAGATAAAGTATGGTATCATAAACCAGGTAAGATACCTATTCCTCAGGATGGCAAACTGACATGTATCTTGTTAGAGGGGCGAGAACTTCCCCTATGGGCACCAATAACCCTTCTGTCTTTTTGCCCATAGTGTTCTGGCTGCAGGCACCACACTAGAGTTGCGTGATCAATGAGTCGGCCTATTGAATATGCATTGAACTTCCCATCAGTAGAACTACAGGATTCCAATGGAAAATCACACCAATGATGACTATTAACCGGACATGTGCGGCTAATAGTTGAAAGGATAGAACTACAGGACAAGCCTTAAGGACAAGCCTTAAGGCGTATTGAACAGATAATAGGTTATATGAATGTACGTGTTATTTATCCTCGCTAAGGGAATATTGCGGAAGATTCTGAATGTGTAGATTGTACGGTGAGGGACCCTAAAGGGGTATATTGTTGGGAAAATATATGGAAAATGGTCAGGGCCCCTCGGATGTTCGAAGTCTTGCCGAGCATCTGAGGTGGGTATGCACATGCACACAGGTTTTACTTGTTATTGTGTAATGTGATTGCGAATGTGCATCCTGCTGTTTTTTAGATTTATGGCCTTGAGTATAAAGGACTAATGGCGCAGATGTGCAAAGCTTCAAGAGGACACTCCAGGAAGCCATATTAGGTCGACTGTTCCTAGTTCTGAATAAAGCCTATTATTTCTTCACCCATGGCTCCAAGGACCTCTTCCTATTACCTAGCTCATAGACCTGTGTGTGGAGTGTTTGTGACCCAGTCTGGACAATGGGCTCTAGGGTTCTGTAAGACCTAGCCCTGGCTCTACAGCTGGAAAAACTAGATATTCACATGCAGAAGATTGACACTAGACACCTATTTCTCACTTTATACAGAAATCAACTCAAAATGGATTGAAGACCTAGATTTAAGACCTAAAACTAGGAAACTACTAGAAGAAAACATTTGGGAAATGCTACACGAGATGGGATTGGGCAGCTCTTTTATAAGTAAGACTACCAAGGCACAGGCAGGCACAGCAGAAATACATAAAAGGGACTATATCAAACTGAATAGCTTCTGCACAGCAAGGGGCACTGTTAAGAAAGTGAATAAACAACTTACAGAATGGGGGAAAGTGTTTGTAAAACTACTCTCCAGACAAGGGCCTAATATCCAGAATATATAAGAAATACAAACAACTCAACAGCACAAAAACAAATAACCCAGTCAAAAAATGAGCAAAGGACCTGAACATACATTTCTCAAAAGACGACAGGCAAATGGCCAACAGGCACATGAAAAAATGCTCAACATGACTAATCATCAGGGAAATGCAAATTAAAACCACAAGGGGATACCATCTCACCCCAGTTAGAACAGCTATTAACAACAAGACAGAAAATAACAAATGCTGGTTAGGATGAGGAGAAAAGGGAATCCTCCTACAAATTGTTGGCAGGAATTTAAATTGGTGCAGCCACTGTGGAAAACAATATGAAGATTCCTCAGAGAACTAAAAATAGATCTTCATTATGACCCAGCTATCCCACTACTGGGTATATACCCAAAGGAAATGAAATCAATATATCAAAAAGACACATGCATTACCATGTTCATCTCAACGCTATTCACAATAGCCAAGACATGGGATCAACCTAAATGCCCATCAATGGGCAAAAAAACTGTGGGATATATACACAATGGAATTCTATTCAGATATTTAAAAAAATGATACCCTATCATTTACAGCAACATGTATGGAACTGGAAACCATCATGTTAAGTGAAGTAAGTCAGATACAGAAAGACAAATAACGCATGATCTGACTAATACGCAGAATCTTAAAAAAAAAAAAAAAAAAAAAAAGGTGGAGAGTAGAATAATAGTTACCAGAAGCCGAGAGAGGAGGCAGGGTAGGGGAGAAGTGGTGGACTAACAGGTACAAAGCTATGACATCTACCCTAAGTGAATCATTGTGCAGTATATGCATGTATTGAAAAAACACACTGCACCCCACAAATATATACAAGTGAACGTAATTTTTTTTTAAATTTAAAAATAAAATATTCCCCTGTGATTAAAACCATACTAAGGGGAAAAATGTCTCTATAATATGCATATATGTTTGAATTTGCCCATTCTTGCATTTCACAGTGAGGATCCAGGAGAGAAATCATTTTCACCACCTCCAGCAAGTAAACCAAACTCACTTATACATTTTCCTATGCTCTTCTTATGCTCTTCTATTATAGACATGATCAATTCCAGTAGCTCTGAGACCACAATAAAGGTCAGTGTTGCAGTAATATTAGGGGTGGAATTATTTCGTTAACATTGCCACAGGCCTTTCCTTGTTCTGAATAGGTTGTAAGGAAAACACTTGAGGGATAGCAGCCTTCGGAAACCATTATGTTTCACAGTGGCTTGCATCGCTCATGTGGGACATTAGAAGAATGATGGCAGTTAAAATTTGTTTGCAAATCTGTTGTTTCCTGGTTTGCTTCTAAGAAAACACACCACCATCTGTCTCACTGGTCTTAAATCATATCCTCTCACTGTAGAACGAGTGCTCTCAGCCTCTTCGTATTTGGTTTTTCGGTTTAGTCTTTGAAGTCCAAAAGTTGTGCTTTGAGCATCTATATTTCCCAAGAATCCCAAGCAACCCAAAATATTCTTTTCTAAAGACAGAGACATATAGTTGTTTTCCAAAAGACACCATTTATATAAACTATAAGGTGAATGGTGCTGTTGGAGTTGGATAACACTGCAGCTCTACTATTGCATATGCCCTTCCATACCCTGATGTGAGTATGAAAAAGAACTAAGTAATGCTTTCTATGGGAAGCCCTTTGTCACCTTATTAATTCCGCCTTCTCTCTGCCTTCCGTTTGTACTATGATAGGGACAATGCTATGTGCCTACCAAAATCTATGTTCTTCTCTTCTTCCTGAGTACACCACTAGACTATTCATTCCAAGTCCCTTGCATCCAAGTGGGACCATGTAACTGATTCTCAGCAACGAGCAGAAGTGATTTGAATCACCGTTTGGCCAAAGATCTTAAGAGTGAATATGTCTTCTGTGTCCTTCCCTTTTAGTTGCCACAAAGATCCAGTGGAAGACACTGACGTCCCAGAAGATGGCAGAGCCACTGGATGGAAGGACGCTGAGACACTGATGACTGAGTGGAACAGAGCTCTCCTGCAGTCTTGCACTGAATCATGACATGAAAAAGACATATACTTTTTAAAATAGCATCACCAATATCCTTTATTCTTGTTTTATAGTTACACTAGAATTTTTTATTTATTTATTTATTTGTTTATTTATTTATTTATTTGGTGATGAATATTCATGACCTACAAAGCTGATTGTCACCCCTCATGCCCAAGATGTGAGGGCCAGATTCATACTGGTAGCATGCCCATTACCACAAATTGCATTTGTACCCCGTATCTCCCACCCAATTATCCCCAACCTCCCTCCACCGCTCCCTTTCCCCCCTTCTCCACTTTGTAGCCCAAGGAATGTTCTCTCCTTCTGCAAGACCAATGCACCACTGTGGTCTTTCTTTCCTTCCTTCTTTCTCTCTTAGCTCCCACATATGAGTGAGTACATGCTGTATTTATCCCTCTGTGCTTTGCTTATTTCACTCAACGTAAGTTTCTCCAGGCTCATCCATGTTATTGCAAATGGGAGAATTTCATTCTTTTTTATGGCAGAGTAGAATTACATGGTGTATATATACCATCTGATGTCCATCTGATACTGGACAAAGGCAACAAAAATCTACATTGGGGAAAAGACTGCTTCATCAACAAGTGGTGCTGGGAAAACTGGATATCCATATGCAGAAGATGTATACTTTTAATGAATTCTGCCAATGAGATGTGGGAATTATTTGTTAAAGTAGTTATCGTAAGCTGGCTTGTATAGCTTCCTAATGTCCTCAGTCTTTTTTTTTTAAGTAAAGCATAACTGATTATAAATATTTTTGAGGTTCAATGTTGACTACCATCACCAGTGTACAAAGCATGTTGATCAAATCAATATTATCAGTATATTCATTATTACAAATCATAATTATTCTTTATTCCCTTTACCTAATCTCTCTCCATACCCCTTCCCCTCCTTAGTTCCCACCTCTAATAACCATAGATTTGTTTTCTCCTTCTGAAAGATTAATGTACTATTGTGGGCTTTTCCTTCTTTCTTTCTTTCTTTCTTTCTTTCTTTCTTTCTTTCTTTCTTTCTTTCTTTTCTTTCTTTGCACCCACTTATGAGTGAAGACATGAGGTATTCATTTCTCTATCTGTGTCTGCCTGATTTCACTTAATTTTCTCCAAGCTCATCCACGTTGCTGCAAACGGCAGAATTTCATTCCTTTGTATGGCTAAGTAGTGTTCCACTGTGTATATGTACCACAACTTCCTTATCCAGTTGTCCATTGATGGACATTTAGGTTGGTTCCATATCTTAGCTGCTGTAAATAGAGCTGCGATGAACATGGGAGTGCCACTATCCCTTTGACATGATGATTTACATTCCCTTGGGTATATATCTAGAATTGGGATCGCTGGATCATATGGCAGTTCTATGTGTAGTTTTTTGAGTAACCTCCATACTGTTTTCTATAATGGCTGTAGTATTTTGCAGTCCCACCAACAGTGTAAGGGGGTTCCCCTTTCTCCACATCCTGGCCAGCATTTGTTATTCACCGTCTTTTTAATAATGGCCAGTCTAACTGGGGTAAGATGATATCTCAATGTGATTTTGATTTGCATTTCCCTGATGATTAGTGATGTTGAGCATTTTTTCATGTACCTGTTGGCCATTTGTATGTCTTCCTTTGGAAAATGTCTATTCATTTCCTTTGCCCCTTTTTTAATTGGATTATTTGATTTCTTACTATGAAGTTGTTTGAGTTCCTTCTACATTCCGGATATTAATCCCTTGTCAGATGTACAGTTTGCAAATATTTTTTCCCATTCTGTAGGTTGTCTTTCCATTCTGTTGATTGTTTTCTTTGCTGTGTAGAACATTTTCAGTTTGATATAATCCCATTTGTTTATATTTTCCTTTGTTTCTTCTGCTTTTGGGGTCTTATTTATAAACTCTTTGCCCAGTCCTACTTTCTGAAGTGTTTCCCCTATATTTTCCTTTAGTAATTTAATAGTTTCAGGTCTTATATTAAATCTTCAATCCATTTCTACTTAATTTTGGTATATGGTGAGAGGTATAGGTCTACTTTCATTCTTCTGCATATGGATGTCCAACTTTTGCAGCACAATTTATCTAAGACAGTCTTTTCCCCAATGTATGTTCTTGTTGCCTCTGTCAAAGAGCAGTTAGTTGTAAGTTTGTGGGTTGATTTCTGGGTTCTCTACTCTGTTCCATTGGTCCAAGTGTCTGTGTTTATTCCAGTACCATGCTTTTTTGGTTACTATAGCTTTGGAGTATAATTTGAAGTCAGGTAGTGTTATGCCTCTGGCTTTACATTTTGTTGTTGTTCAGGATGGCTTTGGGTATGCAGAGTCTTTTGATGTTCCATATTAATGTTAGGATTGTTTTTTCTATATGTGTGAAGAATGTCATTGGTATTTTGATTGGGATTGCACTGAATCTGTAGATAGATTTGGGTAGTATGTTCATTTTCACAATGTTAATTTTTCCAATCCAAAAACATGGAATGTCTTTCCACCTTTTTGTGTCCTCTTTAATTTCTTTCAGTAGTGTTTTGTAGTTTTCATCGTAGAGATCCTTTGCCTCCTTGGTTAAATTGATTCCTAGGTATTTTGCATTGTGGTGACTATTTTAAATGGGCTTCGTTTCTTGATATCTTTTTCTGCTAGTTTGTTATTGGAGTATTAAAATGCTACTGGTTTTCGCATGTTGATTTTGTGTCCTGCAACTTTACTGAAATTATTAATCAGCGTTATGAGTTTTTTGGTAGAGTCTCTAGGTTTTTCTATAGCAGGATCATGTCATCTGCAACAGGGACAGTTTGACTTCATCTTTTCCAATCTGGATGCCCTTTATTTATTTCTCTTACCTGATTGTTCTGGCTAGTACTTCCAATACTATGTTAAATAGGAGTGGTGAGAGTGGGCATCTTTGCCTTGTTCCTGTTCTTAAGGGAAATGCTTCCAGCTTTTCCCCATTCAGGATGATATTGGCAGTTGGTTTGTCATATATGGCTTTTATTGTGTTGATGTACTTTTCTTCTATACCTAATTTGCTGAGGGCCTTTTTCTTGAAGAATGTTGAATTTTGTCAAATGCTTTTTCTGCATCTGTTGAGACAATCATATAGTTTTTGCCCTTGATTTTGTTGATGTGATGTATCACATTTATTGACTTAAGTATGTTGAACCATGCTTGCATCCCTGGGATGAAACCCACTTGATCATGGTGAATAATTTTTTGATATGTTGCTTTATTCTGATTGCTAGTATTTTACTGAGGATTTTTGTGTCTATGTTCATCAAGTATATTGGCCTGTAGTTTTCATTTTTTGCTGTATCTTTGTCTGGTTTAAATGGCTACTTCGAAAAAATAGAAAGACTTCAAATAAACAACCTAATGCTACACTTCCAAGAACTAGAAAAACAAGAACAATCCAATCCTAAAAATAGTAGAGGGAAAGAAATAATTAAGATCAGAGTAGTACTAAATGAAATAGAGACCCAAAAACTGACACAAAATATCAATGAAACAAAAAGTGTGTTTTCTGAGAAGATAAATAAAATAGACAAACCATTAGCTAGGTTAACAAAAAAAAGAAGAGAAACCCAAATAACAAAAATCAGAAATGAAAAAGGAGACATTACAACTTATACCACTAAAGTATAAATAACCAGTAGAGAGTATTATAAAGAACTGTATGCCAACAAATATGATACACCGAAGGAAGTGGACAAATTCCTGGAAACATACAAACTACCAAGTCTGAACCAAGAAGAAATAGGAAATCTGAACAGACTAATAACAAGCAATAAGATTGAAGCAGTAATCAGCAATCTACCCCCCACCAAAAAATAAAAAAAATAAAAAAGCCCAGGACCGGATGGCTTTACTGCTGAGTCTATCAAACTTTTAAAGAGGAAATAATACCAATTCTCTTCAAAATATCCCAAAAACTTGAAACAGAAGCCATACTCCAAAACTCATTCTATGAGGCCACCACACTAATGTTCTCAGTCTTAAACTTTGTCCCCACTGCTCAGGGAATTCCATTCGAGATCTTCACCCAAGCCTGACTTTTTACATCTTCATCAAAGTATCTGTGCTCCTAGTTCTATTCCATCAGGACTCTGTTCCTTGTGATCTGTGAATTTTTGATGATGTAACCCAAAATTTCACGTAATAGTTGTTAATGGGTTAGTAGATGTCAGCTCCCTTGGAGGTAAAGGAATCTGGACGAGGACAGAGTTCAGGATGGCTCATGTCTCTCACAGTGCCATTGATATCTAGTGAAGACCATCACACCAAAAATGAAGAGAGGATTTAATGGTTGTGCCAATTACATACACTAGACTGAGAACTCTATGAAGCCAGGAACTGGGTCTGTCTTTAATGTCAGGAAAGACTGAGTTCAAATCCCAAATTTGCCATCTACTAACTGTGATCTTAGGTAAATAATTTTTCTGAGATGCAGTTTCTTCATTTTTAAGAAGGGAGTGGTAAGTAATACTAGCTTCTTCATTGCATTGTTTAAGGATTAAGTGATATTAGGTAAGAAAAGTGCTTAGCATGCTGCCAAGTATATAATAATCACTCAGTAAATGACGTACCACTTTAGACCTAGTCAGAACCTCAGGGATCACTTTATCCACTTCATGTACAGATGGTGATCTAGAGGCCCAGATGGGGCTTTTTTTTCCTTCTATGAAAACTCAGGTCCCAAGTAAACTAGTTTTATGAACCCTTCAGATATTGTTCCAATCTGAATTCCTTTGGCCCATGGACATGTGATTTAATTTGTGCTCTGGATTTGCCCCTTTGCTGAGATACCGCTATGGCAGTATCCTTCTGTGTATTTTACTCGAGGTGGATAGGGAGCAGACTATCCCTATCTGTAACTCTCCCAGTAGATCCACAAGCATCTCAAGGGGGTAAAGCTCCTTTGCCTCTAGGATCTTTGTGCTCCAGCCAGTGAACAGTGGGCTTGTAGCCATGTTCTCCAGTGGCTAGACTAGTCATCTTAAGAGGACCTTCAAAATCATCTAGTCTGACTATTTTTTCCAAAATAAATAAATCAATAAAATTCATGGCATACTTCATAAGTCAGACTTTAATGAACAGCTTAGGTATGATCAGAGTAGTCATTGAATACAAGACATGAATCTGAGCTTTTTTCCTACAAGTATCTCAATTCCTGTCTTCTCTATCAATTATTCAGGTTTGTATTCAGGATTCAGATTATTCACGGCAACTAGTTCCTAATCTAACAGCAGTACAAGACACTTTCTTCCCCCTTTCCTTCCCAGAGCTGTAATCAAATCAATAGCCACAACTCTGGCTTCCTGACCTGGGGCTGAGCCAGCCCCAGCCACCAGAAGAATCGCAATGCTGAGGGCTTTGTTATTTTTCATAGAAAGAGATCTCACTATTGATCACTAAGGCAAAGAAAAGCTGGTGGCAGGATGGGGAGCTAATGGAAAGAGATGAGATAAAATCCAGCTGGGCGTCCCTAAGGTCATTCTGTGCATAACTGAAGGAAGTTCGGGTGAGAATCTGAAAAAGCAAATAAAAGAACCCCAAATCTGAAAGCCCTTGCTGTCTTGGTGTATGTTATCTTTTTTCCCTCCGAACTACCTAATGATCAAACATGACACACCGTATTCTTACTAGCCTTTGTTCAGGAAATATTCTGAAATTTGCTACCCAGCTGGAAGCTAAGACTGTGTACATTCTTTGCACTTTACTAGAAGACGCTTTGTCAGCAGAAGTGCTCCTGTGTGCTGTTACTGCTGTGCAGACGTGCCTTGCTTTATGCAGTAGGTAGGTTCGAGAAGGGTTCCCTCAGTTGAACCTTTGTAAATCAAATTATATTTCCTCCCTGCAACACAATACAATCACAGAGCAGCTTTATCCTTATGTAGGCTCTAGCCTCAACTGTAGAGTCTTCAAGATTTGTGCCTGCTTCTGAACCCCAGTCCAACAATTAATAATGTGAAAACAAAGGCTTCTAGCACAAGAGAACCTGCTATTTCATAGAACTCCTTCAGAAATAACAGCTATGTCAACAGCTGCAGCTGTCATTTGATGATCACTGCCTATGCATTACACTGGGCAGTTTACATGTGTTGTCACATTTAATCCCAGAAGTACCTTTTGAGGTAGGTGTCTTTATTCCTATTTCACAAGTGAAGAAACTGAGTCTCAGAGAGTTTAAGTAATTTACCCAAGTTCACATAGCTACTTAGCAGTACAGCAGGGCTACTATCCTGCGGCTGTCTGACTCCAAAGCTTTGCTCTTTCAGCTACTCTACTGCCTCCCTAATTTGGGGCAGTAATGTGAAATTTGCCATCAATCTATCTACAGTTGTAAAATGGGAGAGGAATGTCCAAATGCTGTAATTACTACTTGGAGTTTATCTTGGCTATGTACTAACTTGCTGCGTGAATTTCAGCAAGCAGCTTGCCTTCTCTAGCTCTCTTAGTTCTAACATCTGTAAACCTAGGAGATTGATTCAAATATTCTCTAATGTCCTTTTTACCTCTAGAAGTTCATTGCATATAGCAATGAACTATATGCTATATGCTATATATACACACACATACACACACACATATGCAAAATATACAACTTTTAAGTTCATAAGAGAAACATTTTAATCTTTAAAATCCACTTAGGTGCCAGTTGATGGCATGAGTCTTTCACAAGTTCTTCCAAAATGGGTATTTTTCTGTACTTATCAGCCATGATGTGAAAGTGATCACTATGAAGTATGCACATGCAAACAGTTTTGGCCTGATACTTAAGATAGCACATTTAGTTCTGGTCTCAGTAATGCCAAATGAACGGTTCGACTG
This sequence comes from Galeopterus variegatus, assembly GCF_000696425.1. Lineage (NCBI taxonomy): Eukaryota > Metazoa > Chordata > Mammalia > Dermoptera > Cynocephalidae > Galeopterus > Galeopterus variegatus. The sequence goes on along the minus strand of NW_007729070.1, from coordinate 178,142 downwards.
AATTTTTTACTTTTCGTAGATCGTTTTGACTTCCTTGTCTAAATGTCTTGTCTTTGCCAATATAATGATATCCTACCTGAAAAATGGCTTTTTGTTTCTAATTGGCCTTTTTGAAAGCAAAAAAAAAAAAAAAAAAAAG
>NW_007729070.1:156686-177574 GCF_000696425.1 Galeopterus variegatus | reverse complement strand
TTTTTTTTTTTAAATGGCCTTTTTTAAAAAAAAAAAAAAAAAAAAAAAAAAAAAAGAGGCTCTAGCAGGCCTGTCATTAACCCTAAAGTAGTTAAAAGCAGGATGCCACTCGCATCTCAAGCACCACAGACACATTGTGCTTTGGGTTTGGTTTTCTCCCAGATCTGCTGCACTTTCAGAAAATGATCTGCAAAACCAGCCTCTAAAAGTAGCTGTGCTCCTGCATACCCAAATATGGTTCAAAAGCCATGTAAATAAATATACATGAACTGAACTGAAAGAGCTGGGGAGTTCTCAACAGAGACCTCTAATGACCTCTGAATTGGAAGGGCCACAGCTGATCAAGGAATCATTACTAAGATTAAAGGCTTATACCAAAACCACTGTGAGACTTAAGCTACTGAATTTACAATGTTGATGGCATAAACTGGAAAGCACTAACTAGCCATATTAATGTGCTCCTTGAAAGTCAGAGGAAGCAGAGAGAGCTGAGTTATTTCTCTGCCCTTTTATGTGCTTGAAGCAGAAACTCGACAGTTGAGCTTTAGGAGATAAATTGTTTGTTTCACAGCCTACATTGTTGTTGATGCAGGGGAGCTTTCTTGCCCTTTAGGTAAGTTGTTTATAGCACAGTGCTAAAAAAGTGAGTGTTTGAGTTCAACCAACAGTGTCCAAGTCTGAAAACGTGGTCGCCGGGCATGTCACAATCTCAATGAGAAAGCAGAGAAAGCTAGAACAAGGGAAATTTGGGGCCAAGGGAAATGATTTGGCTATGTGGCTTGGCCTGTAGATGGTGGTTGTAGAGTAGAAGAATGCTCATTAGTCTAACGTATTTACATACTTCAGCTTGATTTGGTCTGGAGTTGCCATCTTGGAAAGGATGGGAGGTCAGGTCAACAAAATAGGGCACAACATCAGAAATCTCCAGGCGGTGGCAATACCCAAAGCACACAGCACAAGGAATCCTAGTCCCAAGGGGTTGAGTGGCAGGTTTCAGCTCCAAAGAGAAGGGAGCTAACATATTGGCTAGGCAGGGGGTAAGGTTCACAAAGCGAGGTGGGAATTTGGGAAGGTTAGTGCTAGCAGGGTAGCCAGGGAACTAGACAGGAATCGTGAAGTCTGCAGATTGAGTACACCTGGTGAAGGGAAGGAGCAGCTGAACTCAGTGGGCGTGTGAAAGGGCATACCATCCCTGGCTACTGGGTAAAACACTGCTCAAAGTCCTAGCCTCACTACATACAACAACATATCCTGTTACCATTAATTACATTTTCTCAGGGCCATAGATACATCTGTTTCAAATCATTTCAATGATTAAGTCTAAGCATTCCTTACATATGTCCACATATGTCCAGTCATACTAAAGTCAGAAGTCAAACTTTCTGCATGTCCTTGGACATGATCCTTAACCCCTCTGAGTGCCTTTGAATTTAAAGCAGGATGTTAATAATCAAACTTATAGTGTTGCCGTGAGGATTAAGGAAGTTCCTTGTTTTCAGACATGCTTTAAGCTCTGGCTCTGTTTTCCCATATACAAAATGGAAATAATAGTAGCATCTACCCCTAAGAGTTGTGTGAAATATATAAGACAATGTGATGATGATAATAGTTAACATTAATTGAGTTTCTGCTGAATGTCAAGAACTTGAGATAGATGACAACATAGGCATAATTACTGACACATAGTAAGCTGTTACTAATGTTAGGCCCTTCCACTCACCCTCCCTCTAAGACCCTTTCCAAACTCAATAGGCTATGATTCCAGGAGAGCCTAATCAATGGTGAATGCAGACCTATCACTCTAAAAAGCCCAGGCTCATGTCAGGCACCCAGTTGTTCGTGTGGTTGGAAGCTGTTATAGTGAACAATGAAATATCAGCAAGAACAGACAATCTTGCTTGGGGTGTGCAGGAGAGACCTCAGTAAGAGAAATTCAGTCATGGTAGGAGTAGCTGCAAGAGGTTTTCCTAAGTCCTGTCCATCTATAGCAGGAAGCTTACCATATCACTATCTCTATTAAAACATTTCAATAGCTCCCCAGTGCCCCTTAGAGGAAACTCAAGGACCTTAACATATCCTATAAGACCCTCCTTGTTATGGTTCCTGCTTGCCTCTCCCACTTCATCCCAGACACTCCCATTAAGTACCCTATAGACTAACATACAATGTCATGGACATTTTACCAATATACTATGAATATTCATCCTCTATGACTTTATTCATATTGGTCTCTTTCACAAAAATGCCTTTCTCAGCTTTTATGTTCAATGAACTCAAAATATGTCTTTCATATCTAGCTACAAGAACTTATTCTCTATTGAGTTTTCACTAGCACTATCACCTTCAGGAGAGCCTGCACACTTATATTCTATGTTTCTATAGCATTTTGGACATGCATCCATTAAAGCTGTTGAATTTTCAGAAGGAGAGAACAGACCTATAATTACTATAAGTGGGAAAGGGATCAAAGAAGGGGGGTTAGGGAATAATTTGGTAAGGGACACAAAGAATAATTATGATTTGTGATGATAAACATGCTAATAATATTGATTTGATCATTACATACTCTACAAAAATACTGATAGTCAACTCTATACCCCATAAATATGTATAATCTATTATGTTTCAATTCAAAAAATAAATTAAAAATAAAATTTCAGCTGAGGTAGTGGGGGGCCAAGGGTCTCAGCCACATCCCCACAACACCTGCAACCAGCCCAGCGATGACCACCGAGACACTGCTAGAAATGCTCCAGTCTCCTGAGCTGAGGCCATGAGGGAGCCAAGGGCTTCAGCCACACCCCACTGACATCTGCATCCAGCCCAGCAATGACCAAGCCACCGCTCAAAGCCCCTGGCTTACCCTGCAGGAATGAGGAAGGTACCATGGGCTTCAACCATGCGCCCACTCCTTTCTCCTTCTCCCACCCTATTTCCTTCCCTCACCCTGTTTCCTTCCCCTTTCCCCTCTCCCCATCCCCCACAACTGCTCTACAACATCTTTGAATGTAAAAGAATATATATATCTTAGTAAAAAAGTTACTTAAAAATAATAGATAAAATAAAATAAAATATTTAAAAAGCTGTTATCTAGTATTGCAATTATTTATTTACATATTTCTCTGTTCCACTATACTAAGAATTATTAGGACAGAAATTATATCTGGATTAAGCATCATTGCCTCCTTGACAAGATGTCTGGCTTGAAGTAGGTGGACATGAATGTCTGTTGCATGAACAGTCAAAAGGAATAGTGGCTGACAGGGGATGAAAGGAACCTATTGTTGCTTGATTATTTTCTGTCTTCTCCATTGTAAATTCTATGAGAGCAGGAACCATGCCTGTCTTATTCAACTCTGTGTCCCCAGCACCAAGCAAAGTGCCTAAAACACAGTAAGTGCTCTGAATGACTTAATATATGAATAACCTAAAGCAAAGTTTCTCAATCTGAGCACTATTGACATTTTCAGCAGGATAATTCTTTTTTATGGGATGTCTGTCCTGTGCATTGTAGCATATTTAGTAGCATCCCTAGCCTCTACCCAGTAGATACCAGTAACAACACCGCCACACTCAGTTGTGACAACCAAAAATGTCTCCAGATATTGCCAAATGCACCCTGGGGAGCAAAATTGCCTCTGCCTGAGAACCACTAAGCTGGAGAGAGAGAGCTGTTAAAGGACAGCAAAAATAAATTCTACCTGCTTCTCAGAGGGTTGGCCTTTTCATCATTTAAATTAGCAAATCCCTCCTCTCTCATCTTCCAACAGCATAAGGTTAAAGAATGATGTGAGAAACTCTGCCTGAAATCATGAAGTTTTCCTGGAATTTAGGCATGTCTATTTCCATTTTCTCTCCCCTCTTCCCAGCCAGCTATAACCCCCATTGACCAGTACAGTGTTTCTTCAGTTCACCTTCCACTCACTCCACATTATGTTTTCTTGTCTATAAAGATACTTCTGTGGTTGGCTGTGAATATTAGTCTTCATTCTGGGTAGCTGCCTACCATGCATTCAGTTCTTCACAGGATGTTTGATTAGTCTTGTGTTTGGTGAGCACCTACTGCATTCATTAAGACATGAGCTATTGGAGGCAGCAGCTATTCTATGGGTGAAAAAACAATGAATCATTAAAAGGGTTGCCTTCCATTCCTTTACTAAGCTCCTGATTCCTGCAGCTTTAGTTCAGGCCTTCCTGTGTTTCTCATTCCTGAGCCTTACATTCTTGGGACTTAATACTTTAAGGGATACTCGGGAAATGAAAGCCATAACAAGAACAGCTTTTGCTCATAATCTTCACTTTACCTTCAATGATCTCCCCTTTCAAATCTGATATTTAGTGACTTAATGAATGAATGGTGGTCAAGAAGTCATTTAACCAAAGATTAATCAAACTGGGAAAAAACCTAGTGGTTTCTGGTCTAAGCCCCTTACATGTCAGGTAGGAAAATAAAACCCAGAAAAGAAGTATGACTTATCCAAGATGACAGCCAGTGAGTGGTAGAGTTGGAACTAGAGCCCAGATTCCTGTCTAGTACTGAATCAGCCTCATAGGATATAGACAATAAGGAGTACAGGTGGCCCTGCAGGAAATCAGTGAGATTTACATGCTGATATCAGCCTGATCCTTGTTATAGGCCAAACAGAAGGGATTATGACACCTATCACAGTCTTTTGTGCGTGGAAGGTGCTCAATTAATGTTGAATAAATAGTTGAATGAGATATGATGTTGTATGGGGTTAGAGGACCAGCTAAAAACCTCTGTGTTGCAGACCTTGTTTTCTTCACCCCTGGATTTCAGCCTGCCAACTTCCTGAGGACAACCTAGTCTAAGGCAGTGTCATACTAGGATTGCCCACCTTATTCAGGAGTAGGATCTGGAATTAATATGAAAACCAGAAGCCTTGTATTGGGGATAGTTACAGTGAGCTGCAATCATATCCTGACAAGGTGGGCAAAATTTATAATACTAGCCTCATGCCTTGGTTTGGCTTATGTTTAAATTGTAGTTCTTCTTTGTGGTTGTGCTCCTCTTTGAACCTCAGGCAATTTGGGTGAGGCCCTGACTGACTTCTACCTCTTGCCAGCCTTTTCCCATGAAAAATATATCCTCATCTTCCGTGGCTCCAATAACTGGCCTAGGTAGTATTCTAACATTGATTGATGTTTGTGAACAATGACCACATCCTTGAGACTCCTGATGTTCTTCTTCACTCATCAGCTTCTCTTCACCCCCCTTTTGGGTACAGATGCTGCCCTCTAGATCAGGTTGGACTTAGTGTATAAGAAGGCAGAGTTAGGGAGGCATCCATTGTGGGAACCACAGGCAGCTACTGAGGTAAAATTAAAAAGAAGTTTCTTTGAATTAGGGGCCCAAGGAGATCAAATTTTGTGGGTGACCTGGAGACATAAATTTTGCCTGCTCATAATTTAGCAGAAGGTTAATCTTATCTTTGGTAAAAGGAGAAGTGTTCATTTGGTCATGACCACGTTACAGAGCATGAGTCTGAGAGAAGATTTGCCTATAACTCTACATGGGGGTCTGCGTCTATGACTCCGTCTGTGTGCCTTTATCTCCTGTCCACTAGCCTATTTTCTGTCCACTTTTGCTGTCCTCCAGTGACCACAATTGTCAACTTTGTGATGATGCCTAAAAAATCCCAAAAGCATTTACTGTGTTTACTCAGTGTGGTCATTCTGTTCTTGGGGGCCTTTCTGTCCACTTTTTAGAATATATGCTTTTAAAGGAAGTGAAGCCATAACAAAATCATATTAATAGGCAACACACACACATACAGGGCCCACACTAAATCAGTGAGTAAGTAAATTTATTACATTACTGTTGATAGATAGCCTCATTAAGTTTTCATAAAGGATCTGCATTAATAAAGTCACTACCTTCTCCACAGAGGAAATGGTGGCACAGACTGGGATAACGTACATAGTTAATGAGACGCACTGTGCTAAGTCCCATTTTTAAAAGGGGAGAAGAGTACCATGGTAAGTGACCTGTTTTGAAAAAAGCATGGAGCCAGAGATCAAGCAAGCAACCATTGCCCCATGGCTAATGATCAGTTCTGTTTCTCCTGTATCTAGAGGTGTTTGTTGCCTGGTTGCCTCATCCCTAAAACATTATCTCTGTCTTGAAGCTGTCAGCCCTAGACTAAATCAAATGTGGGTCAAGTTTTTGGCTTTGTTGATTTTCTACTCTAGCTTTAAATACTATATATCCTCCTATTTCAGGGACTCAAAACCCCACACTGTGGTGCCTCATCTAGATTTGTTCTGTATCCTAATGTTTAAAGTTGAGACTTTTCCCTTAGACTCATCAAATATTTTCTCTTCTGTGTCATATTATCTGTGGCCCAGCTTTCTGTGAAGACTCTACTTGTAAGACTGGTATAAACAATTTCTTTTCAGGTGCAGAGTACTGAAAGCCACAGCTCTTTTTATTGAATACCAAGAAAGGCTAATGAATTAAATATAGGATTTTGTGCAAAACATAAAACATAGGTGATCAAACAATTACAGCATTTTTTGCACATTCTGCCTTTTTATGGTTAGCCTCTGGTCACAGGCGTATATAAAGGCAGTCCTGTAAAGGGGAGAGGACGTACTCTGGAGTAATGACAATTGTCCTGAAGAAAAGGATCCACAGAAGACAGTATCCTTTCCTCTGGCCTTCATTCTATTTGAGCTTCAACTAAAGTATACTTTCTTTTCTCTATGTGGGCAAAAGCAGAGTGGCTGAGATTTTGAGTATCCTTTCTCTAGTACATAAGGACTTTAAGACTGTATTAAATCATTATTTTTTTAGACAAAAGTACAAAAGCCAAACTAGGGGCTGACCAGTGGGCAAAAGTCAAAAGAACAGATACAGGATAGCAATATATACTTTGTGAAATAGAAGCAGGTGATGGCCAGAGTGAGAAAGATGCCTTGAAAAATTAGACTCCAACGTCCATGCTGTGCAAAAAAATAAAATAAAACTTTGTGGGTCATTCCAGTGGGATTGAAAAGGACAAGGCCCAGGAGAAAAAATGAGGAAGACAATGGAGTAAGTGGTCATGAAGGACAGTTGCCTGTTCACTTGTATGTGTGTGTGTGTGTGTGTGTGTGTGTGTATTTTATAAAGAGCAGAACAATGGAAGTGGAAGGAAAGTAGTATTTATCCAAAGCACAAGTAATGGCTAACATTCACAATACAGAAGGCCAATGAACTAAATAGCAATTTACATATCTATGTTTCGTACTAAGCAGGACGACTTATAGCTGTACAACCTTAGAAAAGTTATTTAACCACTAAGTGCATAAAATGGGCATTATAACTATACCTAGTTTCTAGGATGGTTGTGAGGATTAAATAAGACAATGTAGATAAAGCTCTCAGCACAGTGCTATGTTCTGAATGTGTCCCCCCAAATTCATGTGTAGGAAATTTAATTACCAATGCAACAGTGTTGGGAAGTGGCACCTAATGGGGGTGTTTAGGTTATGAGGCCTCTGCCCTCATGAATAAATCAATGCCATTATTAAAAAGGCTTGCAGGAATGGTTTCACTCTCTTCTGCTCTTCTACCATGTGAGGAAAAGTGTTTTTCCCCTCCGAAGTATGCAGCATTCAAAGCACCATCTCGGAAGTGGCAACTTGGTCCTCACCAGACACCAAACCTGCCAACACCTTGATCTTGCACTTCCCAGCTTCAGGAACTATGAGAAATAAATTCCTGTTCTTTATAAATTAATCAGTCTGTGGCTAATTTAGCGCAAACAGACTAAGACATGCAATGTCTGGTAAATCATAGATACTCAACATATAGATAGCTATTATTACTAAATTTATAAATGAGTTTTAATAAGATGATGAACTTTGATTATAGGTCTTACTGCAAAAACAACATTTGCCCAGCCTATGAGACCATTAATACCATATGTAAAAATCAAATGTATCTTTGAAGAGTCAAGTACTTTTATTTATTCATGGACAAGTATAGATTTAAGAAAGGGAGACAAACATTTTTTAAAAAAATAATAATTAGCATCAGCAATAGAAGTTTACCTAAGACCCTAAAGTTCTCTTTTGTGTAAAGATGCGTAGGGCTCTCTCTGTTATTTAGCACAGCACACCATTCCCACCACCACAAAAAAAAAAAAAAAAAAAAAAAAAACAACACAAAAAAAACTGGTAACTGACCACTTGAAATCAGAAAGTCAACTTTAAAAAAAGATGCGCTTTTCCAAATTCAAACATTTAGGGTTGGTTTCTTTGATTGGAACTTATTCAGATTATGTGCAAACCCACGGCTGTAGCAAACCACAGAGTTTAAAAGAAGGCTGTTAAAAGTTCAAATTAGAAAAAAGCTGAACTAATTTGGCAATTCTGAAACACCAAAAGTATTGTTGAAAAGCAGCAACACTAAGTGCCTGTAAAAAAATCAGAACTCAGACAGTGAACCATGTGGGGAACAAGGTTAAATACCATCAAAGAGAAGGATTGAAAGAAGGTCAATAATTGCCTGGACAGGAAAAGAAGATGAATAGAATTTTTTTTTTTTTTTTTTCGCTAGCCCACACTGCCACAGTCCTCTGCCAGACGGAAAGGTATTAATGGAATTTGAAGTGACCAGGAAAAATGCAGGTGTGCCCTCAGCTTCACAACTTGAACCATGAAATATAAAAAGAACTGGCGGGGGGCAGGGGATATCACTCTTAGTTCCCACTTCTGAGCATAGTGAATTGAAAATATAGAGCTCCTACACAAAAGACATGTTTGATGCACATGGGACAGGAGTTGAGTTTAATTAAATATGCTGGATAAATATCTAAACTTAAATACCATTGTTGCTGAAAAATCCTTCAAAAATCTGTCAGTTTTATGTATACATGTTGTATTTCACAATAAAATAGGTAAAAAATTAAAAATTATATATGCATATATGAGTGCATATATATAATACACTATATATAAATATATGTATACACACACATATACATGAATGTGTGTGTGTGTGTATATATATGATGATGCATTAGTTCTGTAGTCCTTTACTATGTCTTGGTTGGTTGTTAAATAAAGCTTGTTGCACCTCTGCTGCTGGAGGATTTTATGGAGTTTCGGAGTCATCATTCTGAGCATCAGATCTCTATCCAGGCATCTATGTGAAAAATAGAGTACTTAGGAAATTAGTACCTCCCTCATAGTTATTCTGCATCTTTCTCCTAAAAGCCAGAAAATTAAAAAATATATATAAACAAAACCACAAACAAAAAATAAAAAGCACATATACACAAAAACAAACAATTGCTGTTTAAAATTTATACTCATGAAAAATAGTCAACCCCTCTTTTATTGTTCTTTCCTTCTCTTCCTAATACTGTAAATGTTGTCACCCTATGAAAGAAAAACAATTCACACAGCAGACATATATTGAGTGACTACTCCCTTCTAGACACCGTGCTAGGTGTCACAATGACTACAAACATGAGTAAGTCACTACTCCTGCCTTCAAAGAAGTCATGATCTCTTAGGTGAGTCATTAGAACTCATTATACTTATTAAATGTAAATGGTTAATGGGGCTATAGGAACAATTGCTAGCACTCATCAGGTACTTAATATGAATTGATTTTAAGTAATTCATACACTTTTAAAAATTTTCCTAATAACTCTATGACATGACCATAATTAGTACTCCCATTTTAGAGGAGAAGAAACTGATACACACAGTTGTTGAATAAGTTACTTAAGTTCAACTAGTAAGTGCTGGAACTCGGAATTGAACATAGCCTGTTTCCAAAGCTCATGATTTTTATTTTTATACTCTACTGCCTCCCATCAGAAGAATTTACTCTGATTCAGAGAACGGAGGGATCCATTTGGTCTAGAAGTTCAGGGAAGGTGATCTAGGGACATGTAAAAGGTTGTTGAGTGGCACTCAGGGCAGCACTCATGGTTAGATGACTCTCACACTGCACAAAACAAATTTGGTATGCCACAGCTCAGCCTTCAGTTCAAGCCTGCCTTCTTTTGACCCATCCTGGGTAAGGCTCTTCCTTTCCCACCTTTGAGCACTGTCCTCGGCTATTTGGAGCATCTAAACTTTAGAATCTAAAGTAACCTTCCTTCTTTTACCTCCAAAATTTTACTTATATTCTTTTACATTGGAATCCACAATCACTTTTTACAATTATGCAATGTGGCCAAAAAGATTTCATCAAAGCCAAAAGGAGGAAAAAATGGATCCAGATCCTCATATAATTACACATAAATAAATCATTAGTATCGTCATAGAAACCAAATTCCTGTTCTACCAAAACAAATCTTTAAATTATTATACCACTTCATAACATGCTATTTTTATAAAGCATGCCACATTATTCAGTCATTTTGGGCTAAATTAGGATGGTATCTTAAGCCCCTTTCTATGAACTCCAATTATCAATCTCAGCTTCCCCATGACCACATGTTATCCAGTACTTATTAGTTGTCCTTTCTTTGTGTAAGGATATTTCATAAGAGTCAGGTTTTTCTGGCAGCCACAAATAGGTACCACCAGTGGTATGGGAACAATCTTATAGAAACCACACAGCTAATTAACAGGATGCTCATAAAACAGGAGAGTCCTAAAATATTGAAAAAGAACATTGGCTGCTAAACTAAGAAACATGGGGCAGGGGTGGGGGGAGGAAGAGATTCTTACATGGTGCTTTCTCCTCTGACTGCATTATCTCAGAGTTTATCAGTTCTATTTTGGAAATTCTTTTTAAAACTGTTTCAAAATCTTTTTGGCTTAAATAAAGCTGGCAGGGGTGGGGGGAGGAAGAGATTCTTACATGGTGCTTTCTCCTCTGACTGCATTATCTCAGAGTTTATCAGTTCTATTTTGGAAATTCTTTTTAAAACTGTTTCAAAATCTTTTTGGCTTAAATAAAGCTGCTACTACTCTCTTCTGGCTTTCCTCTAAGAGTTTTTTTTTTTTTTTTTTTTTTTTTTTAACATAAACCTCTAGTGGCTAAACTTCAAAAGATCCATAAACCTCAAAAGTTGTAAGCAAAATTCTGCTTGTCTATGAGGAGAGAGAAGATTCAGGGCTGACTTTTCTCAGATTTTCAATGTAGCTCCACCCCAGACCACTATTCTGAGAGAGATTGGGAAGTCCAGTGAGAGAACATTTTCTGGATGATATTTATGACCACAGCCAAGCTAGCAATCCAAATTTCTTCTGTTGACATCATTACTACTTGCATTTGCTAGAATGGAATTTCAGGTTCACATTAAACACAGGAAGTTTTATTATAGTACATTTTATTACGGTGAAATTTCACTTCTGATATTTCAGTCTTTGTGGCCAAGACTACAAAAAACTATCAGTAAGCCACCAAAATTATATTTAAAATACCAAAGAAAACTGAAATGCCTGGAATACTGAGTCCCGTGGACTATTGTTCTCTTCAATTGGAGTCTTCTGTCTTCCATGGTTTTCCACATGCTTTTGTGCTCTATCTTAGAACCCATTAAAGATGCTCAGATTAAAGGTCAACCCAAGATATTTGCAAAGATTAAGGAAGCTCAGAATTTGTTTACAGGGCATTATTTGTACCACACTGTATATTCACTGCCACAAAAGCAGAAAATAGTTGAATTAATCCTCACAAAGCAAGCTAAGACAATATTGTGCTGGGTCACGTTTGTGGATTATCAGATTTCCATCCATCAATCTTAAGCTATTGCTCTGCAAATACTCCGAACTTAATTTGATACTCTACATGAAAATGGGACAAAGCCAATTGGATTCATTCTCATTTATCAGGATTTCATTTTTCTTAACAAAAAATAAAGAAATTAAAACCTTTACATGATATAATGCTTATAACTGAATCAATGAATGGCTTTCTTTTTAAGTGCATTTTTTCCTGGTGAATTCATGTGTAAAGAAGCACTGAAAGCAAAATACCATAGCTTATTGGACTAGGGGAGGAGTACAATCAGTTTTCTCTGGGACACAGCATGATTGTCTCACAGTTGTATCTGAGGAGGAGTGTACACCCTCAGTTTATGCATTGATTGTGGCCACTCTTCTAGAGGGAGAATCAAACCCATTGTTGCTGGCTACACTAGAAGCTCAGATCACAGAACCACCTTCTAGTGAAATTGACCAGGTAGTCAACAAGCAATATTGAGCACCCACTGTGTGCAGAACATTAAGCAAAACTAATAATATAAATAGTTTCACTTGTGAGGATATGGTCATCGACACTGACAATCGACTCAAACTTCACACGAGTGAAGGCAAGACATATAATTTAAGTCATCCTCTCTCCCTTCTCATCTCAGGCTACTACCAGTCATTGTATTCCTTCCACTCCTTCCCTCTCCTGTTTCCCAAGCCGCCTTGTTTAAATACCATTTCTTCCCCCACATTAGAAATGACAGCACTCTAATAAAGTAGGTATGATTTCCCACTTGCAGGCAGATAAATAGAATGCCTACCATCTGAGCTCTGAATAGATTTTGGGCCATGAAAAATAGAAAGGAACTGGAAAAACAACTCATCTAGTTGTACAAAGCAACATGGTAAATTTCACTGAAATTCACCTGCCTTCTCATTTTTCTACCCCCTTCTCACATAATCCTCCACCCACACCCCACCCCAGGCCTCCCAGAATCATCATCATCAACACTGCCTCTGAGCCTGGAGAGTCAAAATACTTTCCAATCTTTTCCAATCTTTTTTTTTTTTTTTTCCCAATACTTTTCCATGGGATGATCTCCACCCCTTCCCCATTATATACATCTTGGGAAGGGACAAGGAGGAGGGTGGTTATTTTTAACATCCTTTCTCTCCATTTCAGCCATTTCAGAAAATGCTCAGGAAACAGGACAGGATTTGTGTAGTTCTCTGGAAAGTTCTTTTAGTCAAGCCAGACTGAAAAGGAAAAAAGCACGGGGATCTAAGTTTACCTAAACATATGTAACTAAATATGCAATTATTTTTGTTTTATGTTAAGTATTTTTCTATGTACACAAGCATGATATGAATTAAGAGTTTTCCGTGAAATCTGAAGCATATTAACAAAAAAGCGAGTACACAATTAAGAGTATAACACAGTAACATTAACTGGCCTGGGGACCAGATTCTCAACCACTGATAACCCAGTGAGAAGTGTTATAGTCTTGTTTGAGTGCTCTTAATGATTTCACTTTACTCACATGCAAAAAGAGATGGTGTTTCTCTCTTCTTTCACAAGAATGCTATGAGAACATGTCTAATTTCATTGCATTCAATGTTATTATTAAAAATATTGTCCTTTGAAAAAAATAAAAGGAGGTAATGATCCCCTTTAAGGTACCTTTCATTCATTCATTAGACATTTATTGGGTGCCTACTATGCTGGCAACTTCACATAGAAATACAAAGTAAGTCCTCCAACTTCAAGGAACTTGGATTGTCTCAGGAGAGAAGGTATGAAAAAATATTTACAAACCAGTATGAGACAAATCTGAGAGTGGTATGAAAAGGTTTAGAAATTCAGAGGGGAATTGTATCTTCTCTATCTAGGGTGACAATAATGAAAAAATTACCTTTGATAGAATGAAAAATATCTGCAGACATGTGATAAGTCCCATACATTACATTTTATTTCCTCTTTACAGTACCTACTTTTCAGGGCTTGAGCTGTTTTTCAGATTAGGAAACTGGGGCTCTGAGAGGTTAAGTAACTTGCTCAAGGTCACAGAGCATATGAGATAACTCATCCTGGAGTAATATAGCCACAATTTGACCCTGGAGTATGTGACTCCAGAGTTCATGTATGAGGAGATACCATTTGAGTTTCACTCTAAAGGACAGGAAGGTTATTGTTGGGTTGGGATATGGAAGATTCTTCCATAGGGAAGGAAAGCCTTGAATAAAACCACAGTGATAGGAAAGAGCAAGATGTATTCTGAAACGGCCTTCGTTCTGTTGACATGATGTATCACATTAATTGATTTACATATGTTGAACCCTCCTTGCTTCCTGGGATAAATCTCACTTGATCATGGGGTATAATCTTTTCTATGTGCTGTCAAATTCAATTTGCTAGTATTTTGTTAAGAATTTTTGCATCTATATTCATCAAGGATATTGGCCTGTGGTTTTATTTTTGTGTGTCCTTGTCTGGTTTTAGTATCAGGGTAATGCTGGCTTCATAGAATGAGTTTAGAAGATTTCCATCTTCGAAGATATTTTGGAAAAGAATTAGTATTAGTTCTTCTTTAAAAGTTTCATAGAATTCATCAGTGAAGCCATCCAGTTCTGGGCTTCTCTTTGTTGGGAGATTTCTAATTATTGATTTAATCTCATTACTTGTTATTGGTCTGTTCAGGTTTTCTATTTCTTTTTGGTTAATTCTTAGTGGGAAAGATTCGTTTCATCTTTTAATTCTATTTTTTCCATGAATTGTTTGAAGTACCCTGTTATTTGTCCAGAAATTGAAATGGGTGAAAAAAGGATTTTGACTAAAGCCCACATGGGATCAGTGGGACAGATAAAGTCTGAAACAGATTCTAGAAGGGCTTGAATACCAGTGTGTGGCCCATTCATTTGGCAACTGTGAGCCACTGAAGCTTCTGAGCAAGGAGATGAAGTGATCAACAGCAGTGGTTTAGGCCTATTGATCTGGAGAGGTGACAGAATGTGATGGAAGCTAGAGGCAGGGAGATCAGATAGTAGACTCTAAAGCATATAAAGAGACAACAAGGATATGAAGTGGTGACTACTGAGAGGGGGAAATGCATGTATGAGACATCATCAGATAACAGTCAACAGACTTGGTTACCATGGACGGGGGAAAAGGTGGAATCAAAAGGCACCTGAAAAACTGTTGAAGAAAGGAATATAAAAATCAAGAGGAGCTAGTTTGAGGAGAATATGATCAGCTTGTTTTCAGATAGGTTGGATTTGAGTTAACTGGCACAACTAAGGAATTAAAAACAACAAATACATCTCTATGGGCCCTTGGACTTGAATGTTGCCAATTTTCGCACATGTAAATTAGATGTCACAGCCCAATCTCCTTCAGAGCTTTTTGAACAAACTATTCATATATCAGAAAGTGATGCCTAAGTGGGTAAGTGAATTGTCTTCCCACATATCCACATTCAATGAGTTCACTGTGCAGCTATTTCAAGCAATGCACCCAACAGAGAATCAAAAAAAGAGATGCCTGCCTCACAGAAACATTTTGTTTTAGAAATGTAATAATAATGAATCATTACTTATTTCCAACTTTTTTTTGTCAGCACACAATATAAAGTTGGCTGGTCATCTTTGCAGCAGTTCCTTTCTGATTGGAGTTACATGGTTTCCCTAGCAATGTGGCTGATACTGAATATTCTTTAATCTCATCTAAAACATCAAATAATGACAAAACCCTCAAATAGCATTTGTATAGTACATTGTATTTCACAAAGAACATTCACATATATATGTATATTTGATTTTCACAGCAATCATGTTGATGCAGATATTATTATCCTTATTTTATCAATGTAGAAATTGAGGCTCAGAAAATGTTATGATTTCTCTAAAGTCACAATATTTAATAAATTACAGAGCAGCAACTTGAACCCAAGTTCCCTGGTCTGCCATTCCTCCTTCAATGCCACAGATCATCCTTCTTGTGTAACCAAATGTAATTACTTTTTATCAAAAGAATGACTTTAACCACCATCATGATGCCTGGAAGCTACTGCAAAATCAATAGAACTCTAGTTTATCCTCATTGAAGTTGACTAAAATGGTTCATTTGAATTATCCATAGTGTGTCATTAAAACAAAGGATTGAATTTGAGCAAACTTTGGAAATCATTAATTACCAGAAATCTATCATCAAATCTTTCATAACTCAATATTAATATTAGCTGATATTTATTCATTTATACATTGGACAAATATTGAGTGAGAACCTACCATGTTCATGCACCACACTAGATACTGGGGATAAAGTGGTGCCTATGGTTGAATAGAAAGAACACTGAATTAGAAGTCAGGAATTATGACTTCTAGTCTGGCTCTATCACTAATTATCTATGTTGCCTTGGGCAAGACATTAAATGTCTTCTGAGCCTCATTTATTTACACGGCTATTGTATAATTCAAATGAGAAGATGTGTCTGAAAGAATTCTGAAAACTATGACATCTGAAAAAATATGAGGTTCAATAAGGAAATAAAAAAAACACAAAGTTGCCTACTAAGACAAATAGGGATGGGTGGCAAATCTAATTAATTAGTAATTTAAACAGCAGAGTTCTTTTAAAGACTTTATGTGTCATTACTATTGGGTACACACAGTGACAATAATAGTGACTGACTGTGCACTCAAACACTGGCTGCACACACACATCACACACTGAATTAAGTCACACAAAAAATATCCAGTTTCTCACTAGTACTTTCAAAATAACCTCTCAATTGAATGACTTTAATGGCTGCATTTTTCTAGCTAATTTCTGTGTGGAAATAGACATTGCCAAAGGTTCTTAACACGGTCCTACCCGAACTGTTTTAGTGAACTTCTAGACATTTTTAAAGCAGAACATTAATTCTTCTTCATAAATTTTCCCCAATTTAACCCCTCTTCTCCTGCCCTATTGTCACATGACTTAATACAAGTTCATGTCACCTTTGGCTTGAGCTACCACAACAGCATGGGGTTTGGAGTCAGACAGACTTCCATTTGAGTAATGGCTGTTCCACTTACTAGCCAGTGATCATGTGACCATTGGTGAGATATTTAACCTCTCAGGGCCTCAGTTTCCTCCTCTGTCAAGTGGGGGGATATAACCAATATCTACTTAATGGTGTTGCTACATGATTTAAATAGGAAAATGTATATAAAGTAGGAAAAAATGAAATGCCTCACACATAGTAAACACTTTTTAGTTATTAAGATACATGTAGGTATGAACATAGAGCACAAAGGTGGCTTTAGAATTTCTACTTTTGGGGGAGTTTAGGGCAAGCTAACTAGTTGGAAAGAAGCTTGAAGCTTTTTGCATATTACAGTTCATTAGATGGCAGAAAAGATCAGCAGGGAGGGGACTAACTGAGATTACAGGGGTGTTCAGCCTCTCCCCAACCAGTCCTCAATGCAGCCACTGGTATAGACATAAAGACATAGAAACATAATCACACTGAGAACACTTCACTTTCCTGATTAAAAGCCTTTGATAACTTACTGTTATATATTGTTTAAACTTCATGATTTTTAAAATGACTTACAAAAGTCTTCTGAGTTTAGTCACAAATTCCTGTTCTAGTCTCTTCCTTGGACATTTTGCCCCCTAGTTATGTTGGAGGCTATATATACCCATACCCTAGTTACATGAGACAGCTCACTCTTCCCAAAATATGATAGCATTCTTCGGTGGTGTTGATCATGTTAGTCCTTCTACCTGTGCCTTGGGTTGAATGTCTCCCCAAACTTAATCCCCACTGTAACTGTTAAGGGTGGGAAATCCTATTATGGTAATTGAAAGGTGGGGCCTTGAAGAGGTGACTAGATTATAGGACCAATGTGTAGGTAATGGATTAAAAACGGTGGTCATGGGCATGGTTTGGAGGGCTTTAAAGGGAGAGTGAATGAGGAGGTTAGTCTTCTTCTCTCTCTACTCTGCCATCTTCTGCCTGTAAGACTCCTGTGGTACTGTCACCACCAAGGCTTCACCAGATGTGTTCTCTGGAATTTGGACATCCCAGCTCTGAAACTGTAAGCAATAAATTTTGTTTTCTTACAAATTACCCAGTTCCAGGTATTTCGTTATAAGCAACAGAAATGGACTGATACAACTTGTATTGCCTATCCCCTTCTATGTATGGCAATTCTGTCCATCATTCAAACCCCAGACAAAAATTTCACTTTATTGGTTGAGGCTTTCCCAACAAAAAGTACTATAATTACCAATTACAGTAAATCATCAAGAAATCATATATATTTGGCATATTCAGTTTAATAACGTAGGATTGTTTTAATCTAATTTCTTAATTAGGGAAAGTATCTTCCCCAAATGGTCCAGTGAAACCAATATTTCATTTGAAATTAGTAAGCTCTAGTTATCTTGGAACTTATCTGTGTGTACACCTGATTACCTGATTATTGGAAATACATACAACATTAATATAACTTTCTTTTATAAGCTTCCAACAGAAAACTCTGTGTGTGTATTATATATGCACACATACAATGTGTGTGTATATATATGTACATACACATGATGGCATTTCAAAAAGTTAGCGGAAAAATAGAATTAAAAGATAATGTGAATCGTTCCATGAACTTTTTGAAGTACCCTAGTATATATACTTATATATTTTTAATATTTCAGAGTTTTATTCATTCATTCAACCAACATAAAAATCGTGGTTTACTCGTTCCACATCTGTGCCTCCCAAAGGACCTCAAAGAGTTAACATGTTTGTTTCACACTCTAGTTTGAAATGCCACTCTTTCTTCCACTATTGGAATTCTGTTTCAGTATTATATTACAGAGCTTCCCTAATGCTTGCCTATGGGGATGCGGGTAATGGTGCCATCTGACACTTATCATAATTTCATTCAAACTCATATTGCTTTTACATTGTATTTCCCTTTGCCATTCTGGCTCCTAACTGCCAGCAGCAGGCTCAAATTTTACCTAAATGGGAGCATTTTGACTTGGGGAGAGAACATTGCTCAGTGCCATTTGCTTAATAGTATACATTACTACATAGGGAGGGTTTTGACCCAAGGCCAAGTTCCCTGCATCCAGAGCATAGGAAGTTTCAAGGGCAAGACAGCAGCCCCTGCTGAGATGTGAAGATCCTTGCAGAGCAGCAAAATTGGGGGTTGAAGAAAGCTTAAGTGGAACCTGTCACCCCAAATCAAGGCTGGGCCTGAAGTGTTTGGTTAGACTAAAGGGAGGAAAGAAAACAATTGTCCCCTCACTTGCCAGAGAAATACATCATAACCATTCCTTCTCCTATATGTCCTCTGCACATGTGATGCTAAGTAAATTCTAAGTGCTAATCAAAGAGATGGCATGAAATAAGGTTTTGAAGAAGGCAAGTGATACATGAAAGATAACAAGAGCCCAGAGAAAGATAAACAGCTTTAATTCACCAGAATATATGTTCTAAACAGGGCCTGGAAACAGAGATATTGATATAATGAGGGAGACAATAAGACAGTCCTATGAGGAGGTATAATTGAAGATGTAGAAATAATAACAACACAACCTGAGCTAAAGTGGGAAGAGTATTAAATTGTGAATCGTCAGGAAGCATTGAGCCTTCCTGCTATCAAAGAAGTTCAAGAGATAGATTTTCAGTGCCAGAGTAAAGAGGCAAGAAATCAAGTCAGCAAGGAAAAAAAGAAAAACACTTTAATCGGTGGGGCCAATGGGGGGTAGGGGTGGTGCAGAGAATAGAGTGGAGAGAGAACATAAACAAAACAATATATTGGATGTGGGGCAAGTGTGGTGCAAGTGTGATGTCAGGCCATGTAGTGGCCTCCTACTCCTTTTAGGATCTGTTCATATCCTAACCGATAGTCACCTCTTCTCTTTTACCCTCTTTCAGGTCCACATAGCTCTGCACTGTCTCTGATTTCTCAAGGCCCCCACGGACTGTATCACCATGCTTGGCTCTATCCTATGGGAACAACATTCCAAAGTTTTCCCTCTCAACCAACATTACATTCCTTCCCAGAGAGGTTTTCAGATGTCTGGAAGTAATTTGTGTTTTTCAGAACTCTGGTTTCACAAGGTACTTCCTAAAAGTGGATGTGCTCAGGGCTTTCTTGCTTTAAAAGTAAAGCTCCACTTTTGTCCATTTTATATATTGAGGTTCAGAATAACTTTTTTCAAAAGAATGTCACTGTTAATATAGATTTGAAAACTACTGTGACAAACACATAATGAGTCATTCCTACTAGGAACTACCCCTTGGATGTTGCACTGACTAGTTGGCCAGCCTCTTCACCAGAACTCATGTGGAGGATGATAGCTTTTGTTAGAAAAGTTTTTCAGGACCTTTCCCATCACATTCTATAGGCAGTTGTATAATGCTCATACTGTCTGCGGAAACAAGGCTGACAAGATCAGTCTCGGTTGTGGTAAAAAACAAACAAGCAAAAAAAAACTTGTTCAGAGCCTTTACAAGGATGGATCGGCTAAAGTCCTTCAAACAAAATTTTCTCAGGAGCCCCCTCCAGGACTTCCAATCATTCCAACATAATTTATAGTTTTCTTTTCTGTATTTCTCTGGGGTTGTACATTCCTAATTTCACCACAGCTTCTTACAGTCTTCTTGGATCCTGGATAGACATGCATATTAACTTTAAATTTCCAAGGCCTCAAAACCAAACATATAGTATGTATCTCTGAACATCTTGAACTTTAAACCTAGACTTTCTGCTATAAACCAGCACATCATCACAACTGCCAAGTACTTAGCTGCCCCCAAATTGAGAAGATTAAAATCTCTCTTTTCCTGGATTTAACATTGGATTCTCTCACTGAGCTAGCACCAAATGACCAACCCAACAAAGACCTAATGAAGTATTAGATTGAAATTATATCTACAGGCATCTCCGTATATGTCAATGGTCATTATTTATTTATCAGGAATACTTATTATTTTCTCTCAACTCCTTAGCACCACATTCAAGGTCCTCATGATTTTGATCCTTCAAAATCTCATATCCCATACCCTTCTACTCAGTCTCACACCTCCCTTCCTTTGTTTATGTCATTTCCTCTGGTCGAAATGTCCTTCCCCCCATGCTGTAGTTAGCCAAATGATAATCATTTCTTAAAGCCCAGTTCAAACGACCTCTCATATATATATATATATATATATATATATATA
>NW_007729070.1:134144-156469 GCF_000696425.1 Galeopterus variegatus | reverse complement strand
CAACTGGCTGGTATGGGGATCCAAGCCCTTGACCTTGGTGTTATTAGCACCACAC
Organism: Galeopterus variegatus; assembly: GCF_000696425.1. NCBI lineage: Eukaryota > Metazoa > Chordata > Mammalia > Dermoptera > Cynocephalidae > Galeopterus > Galeopterus variegatus. Next base: position 156,414 of record NW_007729070.1, on the reverse strand, counting down.
TTTACCGAGTGAGCTAACCAGCCACCCCTTCTTCATAAATTTTATGTGAAAAATTTACCTGATTTCTCCAATGAGATTCAACCCCTCCTTCCTTTGTGTCCTGACACTAGTTTTTTGCTTGTAGCTGTATTGAGCACTTACCACACTCTACCTTCTGGTGATGTACTTATCTGGAACTTGCCCCCACCCCTACCAATAAATGGTAAGTCCCAGAGTGTGGAGGCCAGCTCTGGTTCATTTCAGACTACTCACAATGGCCTCACAAAACACTTCTTTTAAATGTGGGTCACCAGCCATAACCATGCTCTTTTAAGTTTATGGCTGAAAAGGACCTAAAAATGTGATTTGTACGTTTGATTGTATGTTTATCTTGAAAAACGCTGTTGCCACCTATGCCTTAATGATTCAAGAGGACTGGGCAAATCCTTTAGTCACTCTATGACCTGATTGGAATGAGTACAGAATTGGCAGACGCATAGAAATCACTTATGTGAAAAAGGTTGTAAGGGGACTAGATCAAGTAGTGAGGAATTTATCTTTTGTTTGTGTTTTTTTTCAGGGGTGCCTCAAGAGTTGATAGTATACAGAAAGAAATTGCTCTTCTTTGTTTCCTATTGCTTTAAAAACAAAAGATTTTTGACTTTGGAAATTCCATTTCATCAGCTGATATAGCTATACACATAGAGTTCTAGTTCAAGGAAAGATTTCCCCATTGATTAGGTTTATTACACTGTAATTCACTTAAAATATGAATTATTTTCCCAATTCAATATTTTCATGTAGCTATATTATCTATTTATGCATTAGTTTATGCCCTACCTCATTCCATAAAGGTAGTTTAACAATAAGAATACATTCAGTAAACTAATACTAAATATCAATAGAGAATCAGGACCAGAACAAATACAAATTACACATACTTATTTGTTTACCCATTTATTGTATGAATCTCCCACTAGATTATGATGTCTGTTTTATCCATCACTGTATACTTAGCACCTGGCATATAGTAGGTAGTTAGTAAATATGTGTTGAATTAATGAATTTTAAAATAATATTCTATGTAGGCCACAAAGCAAAATCAATTTTATGTAATTGAGCATCAAATTTGGATATGAACTTCCTGGCAGCAAAAGCAAAAAGGAAGGTGGATGTAATTCCCAAAAAGAATTCATACCATTCTTTCAGGTGAAGCAATCCTTTCTCTAGAATTTGGTTCTAAATAAATTGCTCACATGGGGCTTATTAGAGCCACTGGGTGATACATGGAATGATATCCTTAACATTACCTATACAGCAAATACAGAAATACCTTTCCTTTAGCTGTTTCTTGTGGCATGCTTTGATAAAAGCAGAAGCCAGAACATTAAAACACAAGTTGGGTAGAAGGGGTGGCTCCTATGAGACACTAAAATAATAAAGATATCTTGATATATTTATATAACCTTCTCAATTTAAGCATAGAAATTTATATTTCTTTAGATCCTCTATAGTGTCAACACAATGCCTTGCATATATCATATGCTTGCCACCAACATTTTTTTAAATGTCCGATTGCATTTAGTGAGTCCCACTCTTACTTCTTTCCCACCTGTGCGCCTTTGCTTTTGTTGCTCCCTATATCTGGAACATCTTCTCTACCTTATCTCATCTGTCAAAATATAACCTACCTTTCAAAATTAACCAGAAATCCTAGTTATTTTTTCAAATACTTTCCGATCTTCTTAACAAGCTATGATCTTTTGAAACCCAAAGGTATGGTCTACTTCCTATATTTGCATTTTTTTTTCTGATTTGTATCAAAATCATCTAGAATTTTTGCCTTTATGGCAGGAATCCTGTCTTGCTCATTTATACTTTGTGGGGGGATGGGGTGGCGGCCGGCTAGTAAGGAGATCTGAATGCTTGACCTTGGTGTTATCAACACTACACTCTAACCAACTGAGCTAACTGGCCAGCCCTTCCTCATCTCTAAATTGTCCAAAGGGCCTACCACCGTACTTTGCACTAACTAGGCATTTATAAAATATTCAATTGAATTACATTGCTTTGTTAATTATAAGATTAGGTTAACCTCATCTAGTCAATCACGTTTGGTTAATCACCTTGGCAATTTAGGGTCAATCCATAAATTATGGAGATTGTTAAAAATATATTTTTAAAGTAATAGTAGTTGGCATGTTGGGTATAAATAGAGATGAACATTTATGAACACTGGAGCCATGATGTACAGGACAAAACTCAGGGCTCCACCAAGATCCTGAATTAAATTACTGTGTGAAACAATTAATCTTACTCAATTTTGTTGTCAAAAATTATAATCCAGATCCTGACTCTGGCCATTTGCTGTACAAGGGAGTTTATAGTGTTATCTATATAAAATAAAATGAGTAATAAGAACTGCTATTTATTTTCTGCAATCTGGCATTGGCTTTGGTAAACATAATGGTCAGATAGACTGTTCGTTGCACAATAACTTTGAGTTTTTTAGAACAAATATTGTATGTAACCTCACCAGAGGAAAATTGGTTGCATATCATCAGTAACAGTCTGAGCTCCACAGGGACTTTGAAAAGCCTCTAGGCAGCATGTACTCAGTTTTCATGTTGCTCCCACAATCACTGTTGGGCATCCAAATCTGACCATTGCATCTCATATTCATTCTGCTACCAGCGTCTCTAGGTCTCATTCAGATAGGTTTAATTTTCACATAAGTTGTGAACCAGTACCAAGTGAATGACTTCTTTCTCTGTATTGCAATCTTAGGTTTCATGAGGAATCTGAGAATGGCCATGAGGTCAATCAGAAGATGCAGCTACCTCTGGAGGCAGTGCTGAGGAAGAGAAAAGGAAATAAGAATTACAGGGGCTGAGAGATCTAGCTGCTTTTTAAAAAACTAGCAACTTATTGAGACATACTTCACATTCCATAAAATTTACCCCTTTAAAGTGTACAGTTCAGTGGTTTTTAGTATATTCACAGTATATATTAGAGATGTGCAATCATCACCACATTCTAATTTTAGAACATTCCCAACTGCCTTTTGATGAATGTTTTAAACAAAAATGGGACTGGGAAAGAGAATGTCCACTGTGAGCCTAGCTCCACTGTGGAAGATACAACTTAAAGTGTGAAAGATCATGAATATCAACATATATGAAAGTAGCAACTTATACGCCAGGCCTAAATTATGTCTTTTCTTGATTTGTATTCAAGTGACACACCATCATTTTCTATACCTGAAAAAATGTAATTATGCAGTACTGATGCATTCAGATAGCTTGATGTGAGTAATTAAAACCACAGAGAAGATAAGCTTAATATGAATGCTAAATATAGCAGGTGAAAATTGGATTTGTGCTAGGTGCCACTCATGTTGTTTTATATCAATCAGATAAATAAAGATGAATGGATAGGATCATTTTCTTTTTTTTTTTTTTTTTTTTTTTTTCCTTCTCATCATTCAAAATTACCACATGTACTATTCTCACTAATAAGCATCTTATTTTACTTCTATGGTAAGGATTCTAGTTTTGTTTCTTGGTTTTTATTAGGGTTTTTTTTACATTTTTGTCTTGGTTATGAATATTCATGAGATACAAAGCTGGCTGTCGCCCCTTGTGCCCAAGATGTGAAGGCCAGATTCATACTGGCAGCATACCTATTACCACAAATTGCATTTCTATCCCATGTCCTCCACCCAATTATCCCCAACCTCCCTCCACCTCTCTCTTTCCGCCCCACTCCACTTTCTACCACAAGGTACGTTTTCTCCCTCTGCAAGTCCAACATACTACTGTGGTCTTTCTTTCCTTCCTTCTTTCTCTCTTAGCTCCCACATATGAGTGAGCACATGTGGTATTTATCCCTCTGCACTTTGCTTATTTGACTCAACATAAGTTTCTCCAGGCTTAGCCATGTTGTTGCAAATGGCAGGATTTCATTCATTTTTATGGAAGAGCAGTATTCCACGGTGTATATATACCACAGTTTCCTTATACAATCATCCATTGACCGACATTTAAGTTGGTTCCATGTCTTGGCTATTGTAAACAGGGCTGTGATGAACATGGGAGTACAGGTATCCCTTCAACATGATGATTTCCATTCCTCTGGGTATATACCCAGAAGTGGGATTGCTGGATCATATGGAAGATCTATCTGTAGTTGTTTGAGAAACCTCCGTACTGTTTTACATAGTGGCTGTACTAATTTACAGTCCCACCAATAGTGTAAGAGAGTTTGCCTCTCTCCACATCCTGGCCAGCAATTGTTATTCACTGTCTTTTTGATTATAGCCAGTCTAACTGGGGTGAGATGATATCACAATGTGGTTTAAATTTGCATTTCCCTGATGATAAGTGTTGTTGAGCTTTTTTTTTAAAGTACCTGTTGACCATTTGTATGTCTTCCTTTGAAAAATGTCTACTCAGCTCCTTTGCCCATTTTTTAATTGGTTTATTTGTTTTGTTTTGTTTTTTTAATGTGTAATTGCTTGAGGATATTAATCCCTTGTTGGATGCATAGTAAGCCACAATTTTCTCCCAATTTGTATGTTGTCGTCTCACTCTGTTGATTGATTCCTTTGCTGTGCAGAAGCTTTTTAGTTTGATGTAGTCCCATTTGTTTATTTTTTCTTTTGCTGCTTGTGCTTTCAGGCTCGTGTTCATAAAGTCTGTGCCTAGACCTAGTGGCTGAAGTGTTTCGCTTAAATTTCCCTTTGGCAATTTTACAGTTTCATGTCTTATACTTAAGTCTTTAATCCATTTTGAGTTGATTTTAGTATATGGTGAGAGGTGCATATCTAGTTTCATTCTTCTGTGTATGGATATCCAATTTTCCCAGCACCACTTATGAAGAGGCAGTCTTTTCCCCAATGTATATTTTTGTGGCCTTTGTCCAATATCAGATGGTTGTAAGCCTGAGAGGTGATTTCTGGGATCTCAATATTGCTCTACTGGTCTGAGTGTCTATTTTTATGTCAGTCTCATGCTGTTTTGGTTATGATAGCTTTATAGTATAATTTGAAGTCAGGTAGTTTTATGCTTCTGGCTTTATTTTTATTTATTTATTTTTTTTTTGCTCACGATTGCTTTGGCTATTCAGGGTCTTTTCTTGTTCCACATGGAAGTTAAGAATGCTTTTTCCATTTCTGTGAAGAATGTCATTGGTATTTTGATAGGGATTGCATTGAATCTGTAGATCACTTTAGGTAGTATAGATATTTTCACAATGTTAATTCTTCCAATCCAAGAGCATGAAATAACTTTCCATCATTTTGTGTCTTCTTTAATCTCTTTTAGAAGAGGTTTGTAGTTCTCATTATAAAGATCTTTTACCTCCTTGGTTAAATTGATCCCTAGGTATTTTTTTTGTGTGTGTGTGTGTGATGATCGTAGATGGTCCTACTTTCTTTTTTTTCTCTTTCTGTTAGTTCATTATTTGAGTGTATAAATGCAACTGATTTGGAGGCATTTATTTTGTATCCTGCAATGTTACTGAAGTTATTAAACAGCTCTAGTTTTCATCTTCAGATTAAAAATCCAGAGTTCCTATCCTATGGTTGCTAGGGATCTAACAAATATAATTCTTCAAGCTACTATAATATAAAGGTGTAATTATACACTTGTTTCCAGAAAAGAAGAAAGACATCCAAAGAGTTTTTTCTTTTTAAAATGAGATTAACTAATGGAATCATTTTTATATGGTAAATAAATAAAATTAAATAGGGAAATAGCAGTAAGCATGATGATAGGGGAATTGTCTGAATCCACCACCTACCACCTCTTTAAACCTACTCTTTGTGATGAAACACTCTTTATTTGGCCCCCAATGCAAAACATAGTCTTCTCTTCTGTTTTCAGTAATATTTCATTTTGCTCTCCTCCAAAATTAGAAACAAGAAGCTCATTATAGTAGGTTATGAAATTTACTCCTGAAAGATTCTCATATTTGTTATTAATATTTCATTATTGTGATTGCTGATGGTCTCAGGTTCAGGGGGAAGCTTTTCTGGGATAATCAATCCCCTGTCTTCATGAGAAACATTATTCATAAACCTATGTAAAAGGTCTGCTCTTTCATAGTATAACCAACTAACAATCTGTCTGTGTGTACCCATCTGACCTTACAATTACTGGCTTATCTCTATGATGCATTGTGATGGAGTTATTAATTCCACTTCCGTAAGACTTTTATTCTTTTGCTCTGCAGGTCAGCCAGGAAGAATGAGAGTGATCCCATTAATAACAATTATCAGCAACTTAGGAGGCATATGGAAAACATTCTTTCAAAAGATGAGAGTTTGCTCCTGAAGAGAGCAAATGTAGATGCCTTCAATTCCAGGAAATCCCTGTCTATAACTCAGGAACATCAACACAATGGTAGCAGTTACTAGCTGAGGAAATGAGAGTAAGAAAATTCAACAGCAGCAGAGCCTCTCAGCTATAAATGGGCTGATTTGTTTCTCCTGAAACTTCTGGGAAATCACCAACTATTACTTTTGCTCCTTTCATAATGGTCCTACTTGTTTTGTTTTTTTTTTTTTAAAGATGACCGGTAAGGGGATCTTAACCCTTGACTTGGTGTTGTCAGCACCATGCTCACCCAGTGAGCAAACCGGCCATCCCTATATGGGATCCAAACCCGTGGTCTTGGTGTTATCAGCACCGCACTCTCCCGAGTGAGCCACAGGCCGGCCCCCTACTTGTTGAATGATTTACTATGGTTAATCTGCAAATAGGTAAGCATGTCTCTAGACTGCCCCAAAGTGTTAGCCTTACACACACTAATTTCCTCGGTTCCAACGTTGCTAGAACCACATTCATGCAACTTTGTTTACAGTTTATTTATCTCAATTGAAAATGCTCTTAGAATTCCTCCTGCTTTAGGGAAGCTTCTTTGCTTGGAAGTTGGGGGTGATGAAATCACAATATTATAGCATCATAGTCCTGAAAAGGACTTATAAAACATCATTGTACTCAGCAAGGCAGGTTGTCAAAACCGTTCTGAGTTAGTTATGCCCATCTTCTTTTACATCTTCTTGGACAGGAAGGATTGCGAGAGTAGAGAAAATCCTGTAGAAAATGATGGTGGGATCACACCAAGGGTTTCGGATTTGCCTTTTTCTCTACACTTATTCCTGCAACCATCCTGGACCAGGCTGTTTGCCTTATGACAGGATTACTGCAACAATTCCGTTAGTGGATCCACCAGTCTAAGCAATCATCACCACTATCAGAATTATCAGTGCCTCCAAATCATTTCATTTTGTCACAATTTAATATTCTAGATTAACTCCCTTTCTGTTTCCTGGTATAATTATTTTTTCAAGAACAAGTATTTATTAGACATCAACTATTATTTAGACCTTTCTAGACATGGAGGATAGTACAGAGAACAAAACAGACAAAAACACTGACTCTAATAGGACACATATTCTAATAAGGAGAATGAGATAATAAACAAAGTAAACAAGTAAATATATGGTTCTATCAGGTGCATGTCAGGCTATGGATGAGAATAACACAGGGAAGCAAAATCGTAATTACTGGGGCAGGGGTAGGAGGAGAAGGAAGAGGTTATAATTATCTCACATTTTCTTGAAATGTTTTTCTTTATTTCTTTTTCAACATTTCTTTTTATTTGCCTGTTATGCGTGTTCACCTATGTTCTTTTTGGAGGGAATTGGGCAGGATATATAGTAGATAAATAAATCATTTATCCCATCATATTCTAAATTCTTCTGCCTGGTTTTCAGGGTCCTTTGTGATGGTTAAATTTAGGTGTCAACTTGGCTGGATTAAGGGATACTCACATAGCTGCTGAAGTGTTATTTCTGTGTATGTCTGTGAGGGTGTTTCCAGAAGAGATTGGCGTTTGAATCAGTGGACTGAGTAAGGAAGATCCACCTTCACCCAATGTAGATGGGCATCATCCGATTGGCTGAAGGCACCTATAGAACAAAGAGAGGAAAGGTAAATTTGTTCTCTTGCTCTCTTTTTTGAAGCTGGGACACCCTTCTTCTCCTGCCCTTGGACATCAGAACTTCAGGTTCTCTAGCCTCTGGGCTTTGGGACAAGTACCAGCAGCCCCCAGGCTCTCAAGTCTTCAGCCTTGGACTGAGAGTTACACCATCAGCTTCATTGGTTCTGAGGCTTTCAGACTTAGACTGAGCCATGCTACTACTGGCTTTCCTGTTTCTTCAGCTTGCAGATGGCGTATTGTGAGACTCTTCAACCTCCATAATAACATGATCCAACTCCCCTAATAAATCCCCTCTCATATATCTATATCTACACCTATCTATATTTATATTTATAACTATATCTATCTATCTAGTTTTGTATGTTTCTTCTATAGGTTATGTTTTTCTGGAGATCCCTGACTAATACATTCTTCATATTTTGATCAAAATACGCCTTTTAAAATCTCCATCTCCCATCACAGGTTGAGAAAACTATTTAAATCTGTTACATTACCCTTGCTGAGGGGCCTTGTCCAATTTGGCATAAACTTCTCTCTCCAAATTCTCTAATATTTTCCCCTCTGGTGATATCATACAGTTGGTCCAGTGTATTCTGACTGATATTTTATGTAAAGATGCTCCAGATAAAGATCTGCCCATAAGGCTCTGTATGCTGGAAGTGGAGGGGATAAGAGCCCTATCTTTATTATAAAAGCAGTCAAACAGGATAATATATAAGTTGGGTAAAAGAGGCTGAGAAAGCTACAAGCTAATGACCTGAAAATTAGTAAAGAATGCATGTGCCTCCATTCTCATCCTGGGGGTTAGCATGCATTGGCTATAAGGAAGCAGCAGGAAGGATATTCAGGATGGTATATTTCTGTTCATGCAACATCTCTCCAGAGTGTACCAAAGTTTGGACACAAATTATCACACACTAGGCATGTTTCTTGCTCTCTATCAAACTGAGAGTATACCAAGCTAAGGTTAGAAGAAAAAGACAGACATCTGAGGACTGCTGAGAATTAAACCAATCTCCTGTGGGAGACACACAAATAAGAAAGGCCACAGCAAAGGAAAAATGTACACTTATACCTGGAATTTTACTCTCTATTCTGTGCCCCAGAAAAGGATAGGTGATTAAAGAGACGAGACAGAAGGAACTTCTTATAAACAAAATATCACAGCCTATATGAGAAAGAAGTTAGAGCTTGACTTACCAATTCCAACAGCAGTAAGTCAGTTAAGAGAAAGGATTTCATTAAAATCTCAAGTCTAAATGTATATAAAGATTTCCTGGTGAAACTTCAAGGAAAATGTACATTCTACTTGAATGTACATAGCCCAGCATATATGAATGAGGAAAGGCACTTCAGAAGGATGTTGTCATGCTCAGAATGTGTGATGCTTCCTATGGTTTGAATGTGTTTCCCAAAGTTCATGTGTTGGAAACTTGATCCCCAATGCAGTAGTCTTGGGAGGTGGGGCCTAATGAGAGGTATTTAGGTCATGAAGGCATATCCCTCATGAATTTATTAATGCCATTAACCCAGGAGTGAATTCCTTATTGTTAGAGTGAGTTTGTTATCACAGGTGCAAGTTCCCTATGAAAGGGTGAGTTTGGTACCTTCTTGCTCTCTCTCTTGCCCTCTTTTTCCTTCCTGACTTTCACCACGGAATGACACAGCAAGAAGGCCCTCACCAGATGCTGGCCCCTTAATCTTAGACTTTTCAGCCCACATAACTGGGAAGAAATGAATTTCTGTTCTTATAAATTTTTATAAACTTCTCAGTCTCAGGTATTCTGTTATAGCACCACAAAACAGACTAAGGCAATGCTCTACTGTTTCTAAGATTGATAGAGCAGTTAGATGGAAAGAAAAATCATTGTTTGACTACAATGTGCCTTGAAGAGGACGTTTTGGGTTGAATCGATATCCAAAAATCAGTAGTGTTTTTATACTCCAACAACAAACTAGCAGAAAAAGAAATCAAGAAAGCAAGCCAATCTAAAATAGTCACCAAAAAAATAAAATACCTAGGAATAAATTTAACTAAGGAGGTGAAAGATCTCTACAATGAGAACTACAAATGAGAACTACAAAACACTACTGAGAGATATTAAAGAGGACACTATACGATGAAAAGGCATTCCTTGTTCAAGGATTGAATGAATCAATGTAGTGAAAATGTCAATACTAACCAAAGCCATCTATAAATTCAATGCAATCCCCATCAAAATACCAATGTCTTTCTTCACAGAAACAGAAAAAAACAATCCAAACACTCATATGGGACAACAAAAGACCCCAGATAGACAAAGCAATTCTGAGCAAAAAAATAAAGCCAAAGGCATTACACTTCCTGATTTCAAACTACATTACAAAGCTTTAGTAACCAAAAGAGCATGGTACTGGCATAAAAACAGACACTTGGAACAATGGAACACAATAGAGAGCCCAGAAATCACCCCAAGTATTTACAGCCACCTGATCTTTGACAAAGTCACCAAGAAAATACAATGGGTAAAGAGAGCCTCTTCAACAAGTGGCACTGGTAAAACTGGATATACATATATAGAAGAATAAAATTAGATCTGTACCTCTCACCCTACACCAAAATCAACTCAAAATGGATTAAAGACTTAAATATAAGACGTGAAACTTTAAAAATCCTAGAAGAAAACCTGGGGGGGGACACTCCAGGATGTAAGACTGGGAAAAGACTTTCTGAACATGACCCCAAAAGCACAGAAAACAGAATAAAAAATAAACAAATGGGATTATATCAAACCAAAAAGCTTCTGCACAGCAAGGGAAATAATCATCATAGTAAAAAGGCAACCTACAGAATGGGAAAAAATATTTGCAAACTATGCACCTGACAAGGGATTAATATCCATAATATACAAGGAGCTCAAACAACTTCACAGTAATAATAATAATAATAATAATAATCCAATTAAAATGGGCAAAGGACAACTGATCATTGACAAAGGCAACAAGAACATACATTGGAAAAGACTACATCTTCAATAAATGGTGCTGGGAAAACTGGGCATCTATATGTAGAAGAATAAAAATAGACCTGCACTTCTTGCCATATACCAAAATCAACTCAAAATGGATTTAAAGACATAGGTATAAGACCTGAAACTATAAATCTACTAATAGAAAACATAGGGAAAACACTTCAGGAAGTAGGACTGGGCAAAGACTTTAAGAATAAGGGCCTAAAGCACAAGCAATAAAAGAAAAAAATAAATAAATGGAATTATATCAAACTTAAAAGCTTCTCCACAGCAAAGGAAGCAATCAACATAGTAAAAAGACAACCTACAGAATGGGAGAAAATATTTGCAAACTATACATCTGACAAGTGATTAATATCCAGAATGTACAAGGAAATCAAACAGCTACACAGTAAAAATACAAATAGCCCAATTAAAAAATGGGCAAAGGAGATGAATAGACATTTTTCAAAGGAAGCCATATAAATGGCCAACAGGTACATTTAAAAAATGCTCAACATCACTTATCATCAGGGAAATGCAAATTAAAACCACATTGTGATATCATCTCACCCCAGTTAGGCTGGCTATAATCAAAAAGACAGTGAATAACAAATGCTGGCCAGGATGTGGAGAGAAGGGAACTCTCTTACACTGTTGGTGGGACTGTAAATTAGTACAGCCACTATGTAAAACAGTATGGAGTTTTTTCAAACAACTACGGATAGATCTACCACATGATCCAGCAATTCCACTACTGGGTATATACCCAAAGGAATGGAAATCATCATGTCAAAGGGATACTGCACTCCCATGTTCATTGCTGCTCTATTTATAATAGCCAAGATATGGAACTAACCTAAATGTCCATTGATCGACTACTTGTTAAGAAAAATGTGGTATATACAATGAAATACTACTCAGCCATAAAAAAGAATGAAATTCTTCCATTTGCAACAACATGGATGAGCTTGGAGAAAATTATGTTAAGTGAAATAAGCAAAGCACAGAGGGAAAAATACCACATGTCCTCACTCATAAGTGGGAGCTGAGAGAAAAAAGGAAGGAAAGAAAGACCACCATAGTGCATTGGACTTGCAGAGGGAGAAAACATACCTAGGGTTGCTGGGGGAAGAGGAGGGGTGGGGGAGAGAGGTCAGGGAGAGTTTGGGTGAGGGCCATGGGGAATAATTGCAGTTTGTGGTAATGGGCATGCTGATAGTATTGATCTGATCATCACATCTTGGGCACAGATAGTGACAGTCAGCTTTGTACCTCATGAATATGCATAATCAATTAAAAAGTGGGCAAAGGAGCTGAATAGTCTTTTCTCAAAGGAGGACATAAAAATTGCCAACAGTTATATGAAATAATGCTCAATATCACTAATTATCAGGGAAATGCAAATCTAAACCACGTTGAGATTTCTCTCACCCCAGTTAGACTGGCTATTATAAAGAAGGCTGAGAATAACAAATGCTAGCAAGGGTGCGGAGAAAGGGGAACTCTTCTGCACTGTTCGTGGGACTGCAAATTAGTACAGCCATTATGGAGAACAGTATGGAGGTTCCTTAAACAACTACTTCCATGTTTATCACAGCTCTATTTATAATAGCCAGGCTAGGGAACCAACCTAAATGTCTATCGAGGGATGACTGGATAAGGAAAATGTGGTATATATACACAATGGAATAATAGCATTAAAAAAGAATGAAGTTCTGCCATTTGCAGCAACATGGATGAGCCTAGAGAAAATCATGCTAAGTGAAACAACCCAGGTGCAGAAAGAGAAATACCGTATGTCCTCATTCATAAGTGGGAGCTGAATCCATAAATAAACAAATAAACAATAAAGAGAGACAGAGAGAGAGAAAGAGCAACAATCACAATAATATGTTGACCTTTCAGAAGGAGAGAACAGAGCTGTGGTTACTAGAGGTGGAGAGAGGGAGGGGAGGGGAAGAGGGAGGGGAGTTAATGAGAAATTGGTTAACCGACACAAAGAATGATCACATATTGTAATGATATATAAGCTAACTATTATGATTTGACCATCACACATTGTACACAACTACTGATAGCCAACTTTGTACACCACAAATACGTATAATAAAAAAAGAAAATTGTTGCCGCAATATGCTTGTATCCAATCAAAATTTTATAATTATTAGGTTGCCAGCAGAATTTAGAAGCATAAGAAAACAGCATCAGATTTCTTCAGCACAGGAAAAAACTAACAAGAGTTTATTGACCAAGGGTAATAAATACTCTCTATTTATACCCAATACATCCTAAGGGAACTTTGTGTGGAATAAAGAATGGGAGTTTGTTTTCGTTTCCTAGGGTTGCCATAAAAAATTACCAAAACTTGTTGGCTTAAGACAACATAAATTTATCCTCTCATAGTTCTGAAGACCAGAAGTCTGCAAGTAAGGTGTTGGCAAGGTTGGTTCCTTCTTGAGGCTCTGAGAGAGATTCTATTCCCTGCCTCTCTTCTAGTTTCTGGTTGTTGCCAGCATTCATCGGCATTTCTTGGCTCGTATCTGCATCACATCAATTTCTGCATCTGTCTTCACATGGGCCTTTCCCTCTGTCTCTGTATCTCAAATATTCCTCTCCCTTCTTTTATAAGGACACCAGTAATCAGACTTGAGGCCCATCCTAAAGCCAGGAAGGTCTTATCTCAAGATCCTTAAATTAATTACATTTCAAAGACCCTATTTCCAAATAAGGTCACATTCACAGGTGCTGGTGGTTAGGTCATGGGCATATCTTTTGGGAGACACAATTCAACCAACAACAGAGTTTCTCAGGAGGGAAGAAGTAAACCTCGAACAGCTGTTCAGGGGAGGGAATTCAACAACTGAATTTCCTCCTTATCAAAGAGTGAGGTATCCCCAGGTATAGAAGAGTTCATTTTTTAGGGGATTGACTATTCCAAGGCCTTATTAAAGGAAGAGAGCTGCTATCTCCAAAAATGCAATTTATCAAGATCTCTGTCCCTGAGGCTGTTAAATCTTCATCCTGACCCACTTCGCTGATTATGAGAGGTACATATCTTTTATTGCCAAGGCTATTTTGCCTCATAACACCTAAAACAAAATCCCTAATAGATTTTGCATACATCATTGTGCTCTGGAAAGAAACAAATGTGTCGTGGTTACATTATCACCTTAAATAAAACTAAAGGTGATTAGATAATGAGTCCAATAATGTGTCCACTGTCTGTTAATGCTAAGTGGTCTGACACATAGGAGGTGCTCAGTTAACACATATTTACTTTTTGGATGAAATACAGATTACTGTGTTTAAGTCCAAGTTCATGATTCAGTCCTAAGAGTAGGGCACCAAGGAGGCCAGAGCTGTAAGCAAGATTGCTAGGCAAGTTGGATGGTCAGGAATCAGAAAAGTTGTGCCCCACTAGAGATCGGTTCCTCTGCCATGTCCTAGTGCTAAGAAAAACACAGTCAGGGATATCAATGACTATACACATGAACCAATGTAACGGAATCATGCTCTTAAGCTACCAAGCTGTAGAAACCTCAGGACTATAGGAGAAGGAAAAGTATATTTCAGAATATGGCAGGAAGCCAGGTATAGACATGCATGGCTACTGGAAATAAGTTCCCTTCACATCACATTCCTTATTGGCAAGACACGCCCATTTCTCCCAATGCCAGTGATCTATGAACCCAGCTCATTCATGTACATTTCACTCTAGGGTAAAGCATTAAAGGGAAATAGCCAATATTCCTTATATTTCCCATTATAATAAAGTCTCAAGAAATGTATTGCCTTTTCAAATAGGATGGCTGTGATAGAACACAAACTAAATAGCCCATTAGTCCTTTCCTATAACATTCTGTGACATAAACCAAAACGTTCTCTATCCTATATGCTGCAAGTCTTAAATGCAGGAGAAACTACATAGAGTTCCTTATCAAACACCTGTCATTTTCTCTTGGGTGTAAATAACGATAACGAAGATTTAATCTCCCCTTCATAACTATGTAGTTTATGGGATTGCTCCTCTTATGTCTCCTGTGTAAGTAAAAATGTGTAAAAAATTAAATGAGCCCAAGTTGACCCAGTGGAGAAAATTGGTAACTTGATACTGAAAAATGCCCTTTAGTATTTCCCAGGCTGCACAATAAAAATTTGGGCTTTTCTTTTGGAATGCTTGCAGATCAGAACAGACCTGACTAGAAAAGTCACTGATACATAGCTAGAAGTCAACAAAATATAATCAAATGTTCCAAGGCCCAAGAAAAGTGTGTGCATTTGGGTAGGGGGGAGTTGATTGAGCCCTATAGATCCTGCAGAGAAAGTGCTGTAATGAAGCACAAATTATCCTCCCTCTGAGCAATAAACCAGAGGCCTGACACCTTAACTTGCCTGTTTCTAGGTGTGTGCCTCTTTCTAGCAATTAACCATGATAGTTTTATTATGGTCCACGGAACAGCTAATCAATAGGGTTGGATGCTAGTTACAGTCCACAGCCGGTTCTGTGTGCCTGCATAATGCTCACGATTTCGCTCCCAGCTGTTCAGTCTAAACCATTTATGGTTGTTTATGGCTCACAGTCAGAGAAATCTTCTATTTACAGCTCATTCATCATTCTTAACATTTTCACAAATCCAGGCCGAATGCTCTGAGTGTGGGAAATAAACCCAGACATTCCCAGTTCTCTTTGCTATCTCAGCACATCAAACTTCCTCCTCTCTCTGAAAGGCTCACAAACCATATTTTGTTACACTCCAAATTTACATTAAACTGGTTTCACCTGACCCATGAAATTATGCTACTAGAAATTTAAAAGGCAAATATGCAATTCTAATTTCTTTTCTGCTTTACACAGGGAGCTATACTGTTCTAAAAGTGGTGGTCCTAGTTGTATGGAAATGGGGTAGGGCAGGCATAGGTGAAAAGTGAGTAACCAGTTGTGAATATTGCTATAATGGTAATGAAAAACCAGAGTAGACAATGAATCTCAGCTAAGAGGGTCACCAGTATGATATCAACTAAGTCTCCCCAAAATAGTTCAAGTTCAATCCTTCCCCCACGCCCTTTCTTTTAATTTTTAATTTTTTTTTTTTAGATAAAGTATCATTACATTCCCACCCTACGTGTGTCATTATTGATAATAAGTCATGGAATTTTTAGAACCATTCTGTTTGAAACCAGTGCTCTCAAAGCCTGTTGAAAAATTTTGATAAAATTTCTAAACTGAACTAGTCTTATTTGGGAAGTAAAATACAATTCTACGTCACCCAGGAGTCAATACCCTCCAGCCAAAGACCACCAGAAACATACCTGTAGTCGAACAAATTTAAGTTTATTTTCTCATTGCAATGAAGGGTTAGCACACCATGGGAAACCATAGGGGTGTTTTAGTGAAAGGAGCTTGCTAAAGAATTTGCGCTTATGTTTGATTATTCTAGTCATTTTTGAGGTATGGAAAGTGTTCTTTTTCTCTGCACTTACATATGATTATAAAGTATTGTTTTGTCTTGCTCTCTCATAGTCAGTGTGGCTTTGTCTGATGTTACTGTTCTGAGAAATTTTTTATGTTCAAGAACACCCTGGACTATCTGTGAGGTGCCATGCCAGCCCTAAACAGATTATCAATCAGGGGCCATGTTTTTCCTTCTCATAGGTTTTATAGAGGGAAGAGAACAGAACTGTCATGAAATCTCAAAAGCAATGATCAAGTCAAGGCAAAAAATTTTTTTAAAAGTTATGCATCACAGTACCTGGTACCAAGTATAGCTGATGCTTTTTGAAAGAATCCTGCCCTGTTCTCATTGTCTCTGAAAAATTAACAGTCATTTCTAGTTATCATAGCTTTGATTTCTCAGGACTTGTTTCTGGTTGCTGATAAGAGTTTACATTTATTTGGTCTCTTTTCTGGTAGAATTAATCTCAGAAGTAAAAATGTGAAGAATAAAAAGATATGTATTAAAAATAAATCATATTTTAAAATCAGGAAGAGTGAGGTTACCCCCCCCATACTTACTCTATTCCAAAGATCTTCATACTCTGATAAGCATTTTTTAAATGTACACAATATTATTTACTAAACCTATAGCAATGAGGAAGATGTGGACAACTAAAAGTAAGCATTCTAGGGGAAAATTTTTTTAAAAATAAGAATTTCCACCCTGGGTACATCCATCCCAGAATTCTGGTACAGAGGTATAAGGGCTATTTTATAAGAAAATTTCTCATCTTCCCTGGCATCATTTCTTAATTAAATAAATATTTATTGAATACCTAATGCACATAAGAGCAGACTCCACTTCTATCAGTATGGCACAAGGGATAATCTGAAAAACACTTATCCTTCAAAACACCTACACTGTGGATAAACTACAAAAAATATTTTAAATGCATGGCTGTGCTCGTGAGAAATAAGGAAAACCCCTAAAGGTTGGGGGCAGGGAGGAACAGATAGAGAGAAATAGAAATGAGAGAGAGGGGCTAAAACCAGAATGGTAGGCAAAAAAAAATCAGGATTGGCTGAGGGGCTATTCAAATACCAGAAACCCAAATTTGGAGGATTAACATATGCTCTAGATAATGGAGATTAGAACTCGTGCCTGAGCACATTGTGTACCTAAATTGAAACCCCTGCTGGAATCCTGAGGAAGATCACACCCTTAGTGAACACTAGAAAAAAAAAAAAAAAATTCCTGTCTAATGGCAAAGGGAGCCCATGAGAAAAACTGCCTCTCACTTCTGTAGTTCCAGGTGCAAATAAATGATTACCCAGAAGCTGGTAGCAATAGGCCTGCCCTCAGTTATATCTGGGGTTTATATTTATACCATCCTCAGGAAACTCCAAAACAAGAAGTTAAATAAAAGAGGTCTCAAGTTGGTAACAACTCTGCACTTGGAAGAAGCAAACACAAAACCCCTCTGGAGGAAAGCATCATTAATTCAGAATTCATGCAAAATAAATTCACCCAGAGCAAAACCATACTTAGACTTAGTATAAACAGGAAGAAAAAAATTTATGTAGTCTGTCAAAGACTTCATATATTAAAGTTTTATGATATGGGATAAAACAGGTAGATTTGAAAAGAAGCAAAATAGAAGATCTAGAACTAAAAATGTGATTGAAATTAAAAACTCAGTGGATGGGTCAAACAGAAAATTAGATAAAGCTGAAGAGAATAAGTGAATTGGAAGATTAAACATAAATGCTCAGAATAAAATAGAGATAAAATATGGAAAATATGAAATAGTAATTAAGAGATATAAAAGATATAATGGGAAAGCTTTTTGTATATCTGAAGTTCTAGAAAGAGAGAATTAAGAAAGTGGTGGAAGCAATATTCAAAGCAATAATAGCTAAGAAGATTCCCGAATTAATGGATGACATGCATCCTCTGCTTCAGTAAAGACAATGTATTCCAAGCACACTTAGAAACATTGTGGTGAAATTGAACACCAAAGATAGAGAAAAGATCTCAAATGCAGTCACAGAGAACAGATGGATAACTTACAAAGACATTTACAACGAGAATAGGATACTCCACATCAACAATGAACATTTTAAAAAAATAAAACAATACTTCAAAGTACTGAGGAAAAGGATCTAGAACTGCATAGGTGTCAAAGCTATCTTTGAAGAATGAGAGCAAAATGTCAAACAAAAATTGTTTTTACCACTAAAAACTCTCACTAAAACAAATTGTAGAAGATGTTCTTCAGGGAAAAAGCAAATTACCCCAGAAGTATGACTGAGTTACAGAATGAATAGTGAATAGGAGGTCAGTAAGATGTTGAAATAGGAGGTCTGCAGCTCTAGTCACCCTCACACAAAATACCAACTAGCAACTACCCACAGACAAGAATGCCTTTTGTGAAAATCACAGAACCCAGTGATGAAACTGAAGCACCAACTTGGAGCTCAAAAACCAAGAAATGCCGCTTTAGAAGGGTAAGAAGAGCAGTTTCACTTTAACCACATTGCCCCTCCCCCAGGCCACACAATGCCATACCAGGAAGGATCCTGTACACCTATGGTTTCTCTAGCAGGGAAGAGAGTCCAAGGTGGACATCCAGCTTCCTCAGCATTCCAGGGCTTCCCAGGAGACCCACTTCTGTTTTGCATCTGGAAAACACCGAGTGAATTGGCAGAGCTAGAATACCTGGGATCAGCTAGGAACAAAGAAGGGGGCACAGCTTACAGAGGCTAGCACTTGGATCATGGTGGTGGTACTGTGTCCTTGCCAGAGGCCTCACCCAACCAAAGAGTCCAGCCAGAGCCTCCACCCACACATAGAGTAGAGCCAGTGGCCCCATCTGGCCAGGGAGCAGGTCAGCAGTACTGCCTGGCTCATCCCTAGCCAGCAGTCTGGCCCAGCCATGGAGCACAAAAGGCAGTACCACCTGGGCAGGGAGCCCAACTCACAATCTTCCCAATTGCAGGGTATATCCTATAGCCCCACCCAACCATGGTGTCTGGCCAGAAACCTGGCCTAACTGCAAAGGACAATGAGTGACCCTGCCCAACTGTGGAACACAGCCAGCAGCCCTACCCCAATCATAGAGCCCAGCCTGCAGTCCCATCCAACTGCAGGAAACAGTCTGCAGCCCCACCCAACTGTGGAACACAGCCTGAGGCCCCACCTGAAAATGGAGTACAGCCAGCCACACCACCTGATGGCAGAGCCCAGTCAGCAAAACCCCTAGAACACGGAGCCTAGCCAGTGGAATCAGACAAACCCACTCATGTACATTCTACTAATATCTGACAAGGGTGCCAAAAATACACAGTAGGGAAAGGTGTTAAAAATACTGGATATCAATATGCAAAAGAATGAAATTGGACTATTATTTTATACCATACACAAAAATCAAATCAAAATGTGTTAAATACTTAAATGTAAGACCTACAAGAAAACATAGGAAAAAAAACTTTTGACATCTATCTTGGTGATGATTTATTGGATATGACACCAAAGCACAAGGAACAAAAACAAAAATAAAGAAATAGGACTATATCAAACTAAAAAGCTTCTGCACAGCAAAGGAAATAATCAACAAAATTAAAAAGCAATCTACAAAATGGGAGAAAATATTTGCAAACTATATATCTGATAAGGGGTTGATATCCAAAATATATCAGGAATTCATTCAACTCAATAGCAAAAAAAAAAAAAAAAAAAAAAAAAAAAAAATTTAAAGTAGGCAAAGGACCTGAATAGACATTTTTCCAAAGAAGGAATACAAATGGCCAAAAGGTATGTAAAAAGTGCTTAACATGACTAACCATCAGGGAAATGCAAATCAATCAAGACCACAATGAGATATCATCTCACATCTATTAAAATGACAATTATCAAAAAGACAAGCAAGAAAAGGTATTTACTAGGATATGCAGAATTTATAACTCTTGTGCGCTGTTGGTGGGAATGTGAATTGGTACAGCCATTATGGAAAACAGTAGGGAGATTCCTCAAAAAATTAAAAATAGAACTACCATATGATTCAGCAATCCCACTTCCAGGTATATGTCTGAAGGAAACAAAATTAAAATTAGTATCTCAAACAAATATCTGCACTCCCATGTTCATTGTAGCATTATTCACAATAGCCAAGACATGTAAGCAATTTAAGTGACTCCTGATAAATGAACAGATATTACATTTACTTCACACACAGACACACACGCACGCACACACACACACACACACACATAATATACACATGTAGAGGAATATTATTCAGCCATAAAAGAAAGAAAAAGAAGTCCTGACATTTGCAACTTTGGTGAACCTGAAGAACAGTATTCTAAGTGAAATAAGCCAAACATGGAAAGACAAATATGGCATTATCTCACTCACATGTGGAATCTAAAAAAGTTGAACTCATAGTAACATTAGAAACAGAGAGTAGGATGGTGGTTGCCAAGGGCTGGGGGAGATGTTGTGTAAAGGGTACAAACTTTCAGCTACAGTATGAATAAGTTCTTGGCATCTAATGTACAACCTGGTGACTATAGTTAGTAATACTATATTGTTTACTTGAAAATTGCTAAGAGAGTAGATCTTAAGTTCTCACCAGACACACACAAAAAATGGTAACTATGTGAGGTAATGGATGTGTTAATTAATTTGATTGCAGTAATCATCTCACAATATATGTGTATATGTATATGAAATCATCACATTGTATACCTTAAATATATACAATTTGATTACTCAATCTCAATAAAGCTGGGTAAAAAAGAAAGAATGTTGAGTAAAGAAATTGATAAATAAGAAGGGAAATATAAATAAACATATACATTATAAATAACAATAATTATATCATTTTGTATACCTTAAATATGCACAATAAAACTTATTTAAATAAATCAATATGTAAATAATGACTGAGCAGTACTGCTGTAAAAAATTAATAAAATGATTTAATTTTTATACTACAGGCAACCCAATTACCAGTCACTCATTATAAAAGTTAATATATTTAGATATAATTCAAGCATATGTGTTATTGAGAATAAGATATTTATCCAGTACTTTCAGTAACAAAAAATTGCCATCATCTAACAATGATAATTATAATATTACTGATTATGGAGATTAAAAAGTAAATCAAATATTACAACCACGATATGTAAGGTTGGAGAGGGTGATGGGAGTTCAGGCATTGTAAAATCTTTGTATTATTTGGTGGGGTTAAAATATACTAATTATGTTTAGAATTTGATAAGTATACATGATGAAATTTTAACATGAATCACTAATATAGAACTTCAGTGTATAATTTCCAAACAAGCAGAAGGGATAAAATGGATTAAAAAAAAAAAAAAAAAAAAAAAAAAAAAAAACAGTCATTCCAAAAAAAAGAAAAGGAGAAAATAAGAAGCATAGAAAAAATAAGACAAATAGAAGGCTTAAAATTAGATGGTAATTTATCCAAATTGATTAGCATTCACAATAAATGTAAGTGGCTTAATACACACAATGCAATAAAACGAAATATTTTAGGAATCCAAAGTAGTTGTGAGAAACATGCATGTTTTCCTCAGTTATTTATTCTAGATTTATCATTGAGGTGTTTATATCTATAAAGAGATTGTTTGTTTCCTGACTCACTCACTTATCAGAGTATTGAGCTCTGTGAGTTTGCCCCCTGCTGTGTGAAGAAGGTTTGCCTTTCATTTATCTTAAAATGACCTTTAAGACTCAAGAGGGGCCCACTGATGTCTATTATTCCGGGTGTTGTAAGTAATTGCTTGATTCTCCTTTCCAACTGTTTTTTTTTTTTTTTTTTTTTTT
>NW_007729070.1:106081-133968 GCF_000696425.1 Galeopterus variegatus | reverse complement strand
TTTTTTTTTTTTTTTTTTTTTTTGACTGGTAAGGGGATCACAACCCTTGGCACAGTGTCATCCGCACAACGTTCAGCCAGTGAGCGCACCGGCCATCCCTATATAGGATCCGAACCCATGGCCTTGGCGCTACAAGCGCTGCACTCTCCCGAGTGAGCCACGGGCTGGCCCTCCAACTCTTTCTGTTATGGAACAGACCTGACAAAGAAGCAGTCACCACTCAGAGGGTTGGAGAGTCAGGTACTTTATTATGCCAGTGGGCCCAAACAAGATAGCACTCCAAGTTCTGAGCCCCAAGTTTAGGTCTTATAGGGTATATATAGGCAAACTCTTCTGGGTTTTAGGTTTCACTTTCTCAGCATTCATGTAGCTAACACAGTAATATGCTTCATTTCTCAGCATTCATGTAGCTATTATGATAAGCAAGCACAGTTTACAGAAGTGGGAGTGCAGAGCAGTTAATTATCAGTAAAGCTGATACAATAAGCAGATTCTGTTTTAAAGGCAAAACGAGCTACTGAAAGAATTAATTTTGAATTTTTCCAACGTTTCCCCCCTTTGATGCTCTCTCTAAACATTGGAGTGAGCATCACCTTCAGAATTTTTGTTTTCTTGGGGCATATAAGCACATTCTTGTGATAACAAGGCCATCTGTAATTTGATTGACTCTAAGTGAGTCAAAACAAACCTGACAAGGCAATTTAAAATACATGGGCCAAATAAGAGAACTAAGAATAACATAAACAATGGACCAGCTAGAGGCAAAAGTCAGAATAGCCAGCACCAAGTATTTGTCCATGAGAACCAAGACTTTTCTAATTCCTCCCTCCTTTGTGCACATTCCCCCTGGTCCGGATCAAGGGGCTGTATGTGTGCTGGGGTCAGTAAGCTGAGTGCAGGTGTATGTGGAAAGGAAGAGGCTATCCTTAGAAGGCATGTTGCCACCATGAGATGGCTAAAAAACATTATATTGACAGGAAATAAAGGAGTATTAGCAAAAACTTTTTTATATTTTTCCAATCCTCTGGGGTTACTGCTGTCAATCCTATAGCAAAAAGCAAAACAAGCAATACAACAAAAACTAAAGGCAAGGGGTGACATATGCTTATCATTTCATAAAAATAAATCAGTGTACTTGTTGTGTCCCTCAGTGGTAAGATCCTCAGGCTTTGGCCATGTGTGGATCAGCCAGCCTATGGAGTGGCTGAAGCAGGGTGGTGACTATTAGCGGAGTGTCTCTGGAACCGGATCTTGAGTCTGTCAGAGGA
This sequence comes from Galeopterus variegatus, assembly GCF_000696425.1. NCBI lineage: Eukaryota > Metazoa > Chordata > Mammalia > Dermoptera > Cynocephalidae > Galeopterus > Galeopterus variegatus. The sequence goes on along the minus strand of NW_007729070.1, from coordinate 132,700 downwards.
GTCAGCCTTCACAGACCACGAGGTGGCATCACCTGGGGAAGCCACCTGTTTTACCCACGTATGATGGATCCAGGGAGTTAAACCTGCAACCTTAACTGCAGTAGGGGTAGTTAGTACAACCATGTGTGGCCATATCCAGATCAGCTTTAAGGGAATCTTTTTCCAGTCTTTTACACATACTGTGTTACTGGATTGGAACTGGTGTGCCCAGTTTCCTAAAGGAATGGTGGTTCATTCTAAAACTGTCCTGGTTATCTGTCAGAAGCAGTGTCTGGCCAGTGACTGCAAGTACTGTGATTTTCCATCTCCCCAACTGGTGACGATCCCCCTGCAGTCTAGCTATAAGTGAGGGTGGCCTCCCATACATGATTTCAAAAGGGGAATATCCTATTGGCCCCATCATATGCCTGACCCACACCAAAGCTAAGGGAAACATATCAATCCAGGGTAGTCCCATCTCCTGGCAAAGCCTGGCTAAAGTAGTCTTTAGGGTCTGGTTCATGCATTCTACTTTCCCTAAGCTCTGTGTCTGGTCTGCTGTGTGGAGCTTCCCATTGTATTCCCAGCATTTTTGCCAGTCCTTGTACAACTTCTGCTACAAATGCTGGCCCATTGTCTAATCCTATAGTCAGAAGGAGCCCATATCTTGGGACAATTTCCCTTAAAATGTCCTTCATGACCTCCCAGTATTGTTCAGAATGCATGGGAAGTGCTTCCATCCATCCAGTGAATGAACATATTACTAGCAAATATTTGTAGCCCCTGCAGGATTTTACTTTGGTCAAGTCCACTACCAGGTCTTCAAAGGGTGATGTTCCAACTGCCTGGACTCTGGGGGCCAGCCAGGGCCCTTGCTTGGCATTGTTTTGGATGCAGGTTGGGCATTGAGAGCTGACCTGGGCACAGAGGGATGCCAATCTTAGGATGAAACAGTAGTAACTCAGCATGGTCTCCAGGGCCATTTTCCCCCAGTGAGTCAGTTTGTCATATTCCAGGACTAGTTGATGGGCCAATCATTGAGGAAACATTAGTCTGTGGTCTGGAAGCCTCCACCATCCTTCAAAGGTTTTAATTCCACCTTCTTTTTCTGCCCAGATGGAAGGAAAGTCTCTAAAAAAGCAGTCTCTTAAGAGGTCCGATGGTCCTGTTTTTGAGTCTTCTTCAACCTTGGTGTATAGGCACCATTTCTCTTCCCTGGGCACTGTTACAGCAATCACTAAAGTTTTCTGGTTATTTAAAGTCAAACATGTTGCCTCCCCTGGTGTGAAGGTTATTTATGCCCCTAGTTTTCTCAGCAAATCTCTTCCTAGTATGGGTACTGAACAGTCTGGCAAATATAGGAATTCATGAGTCATGATGTGAACCCCGAGGTGACAAGTCCAGACCCTGCAGAATGGCTGGTCTGCTTGTGTCCCTGTAGCACCAATAATGGTGGTTTTTCAGCCTGAGAATGGGGCCACTGGGCTGGTGACTACAGATTGTTCTACCCTGGTATCCACCATGAAAGTCATAGGTTCACCCCCTACCATCATTTTGACCATGGGCTCCTGGGGGTCTAGGAACAAGGATCCCAGTCTTTCCTAATCTGAATCTATCCCTGCAAGCCCAATGAGGCTCTGGAATTCTTGGCTTGATAGTTTGGGCTCATATTTTTCTTTCCAGAGTGTGTCTTGCCCTGGAATGTTGGTTGCCCCCCCTTTGGGCATTCATTTTTCCAATGGCCAAGCTCCCTGCAGAAAGCACTGGTTGGACTGTAGGGTGCCTGTCCTCCTCAGTGGGGGTTCTTCTTCTTAGATGCGGAGTTCCAGTCTGGACTGACTGCTGCTGCCAAGAGTGCCATCTTCTGTGTTCGGTGTTTATCCACTTCCTTTTGGGCCTCCTGGTCCCAATTGATGAATACCTTGTTGGCCACCTCCAGGAGCTGTGTGGCATTCATCCCAGCAAAACCTTCCTCCAGCTTTTGAAGTTTGTGACAGATATCGGCACAGAACTGGGCCACAAAGGCTGTGTTGACCATACGTTGATTCTCAGCTGCCTCAGGATCAAATGGTGTACAGATCTGGAAGGTCTTGCATAGTCTTTCATAAAATTCTGTGGGTGGCTTGTCTGGTTTCTGGGTCACAATGGTCATCTTGGACATATTAGTGGGTTTCCTGGCCCCTGCTCTCAGCCTGTGGAGGAGGGCCTCCTTATATAGGTGGAGTTCAGGGCTCTCTGGACTCTCTGGTGATGACACCAGTGGGGTTGATGGAACTGAAGCCAGGGGGCTATCTGGCAAGGGGTGCCTGGAGTCAAGTATTCCTGGAGGAGTGGGGTATGATGGAGGCAAGAGTTCTACATCTGGATCTCCTTGACACATAGGCCTTTTTGTTTCTTGCTGGTTGTGCTCTGACTTCCAGACTGCTCATGCAGCAACAACCTTATACTTTCCCTTATGAACACAGAATCAGGCCTAGGATGGCAGGGTCAGAGCTATTGCCAACCAGGAGTCTATGTATGGAAATTGATCTGTGTGCCCTGGCTCCCCTGTTATGACCTCATAAGCTGCTCGAAGCTTTGGGAGGTCTAGGGTCTAGAATGGCCACCCAACCCCAAAGGTGGGCCATTCTAATTCACACAGGGTCTGGAGTTTCCCGGGGGTCATTTTAATTCCATACTCCCCAGAGTAGCCCTTTTGAAAGTTCTTTAACATGCATTTAAGGACAGTAGGTTTTGAAGCACCTGTTCCCATACTTAATTCTAGCCTCTTCTTCCTGTCTCAGGAATTTATATCCCAAATAGCATTGGTGCTGTCCTTCAACAAAGGTTCAGAGCTCCCAAAAGTTACCAACAGACCAGGCTCAGCTTGCCTTCTCATATTAAACAAATGACCTGAAAGTCCAAAAGTTGGTGCAAGGATTGGAAGGTTTATTAAGATTACCAGTACTCAACTAAATGTCTACCCAAGCAAACAAAGAGAAAAGGGAAGCAGTGGGATCCAGTTTAACCTAGTCCCAATCGGTGGGGCCAACCCATTCTGCTGACACAGTAATTGATAAAAGCATTTTTCCCACTGCTGTCGGCACAAAGAAGAAAAGTACCAACTAGATTCAAATCAGAGAAACAAAGCACAGGCAGGAGCTCTCCAGGGTGCACCTATATAGTAGTGGATACAATCCAACCAAACAACAGAAGAGGGCTAAGAAATTCAGAGAAAGGTAAACAGAATTTTAGCAGCTTCTGAACCTCCAGTCTCTTTGAACGTGTGGGAATGAATTCCCACCATTCTTATGCATCCCCCATCAGGGGGAACCTGCTCAAGCAAGGTCTTCACTGTGTGGGACTGGTCTTCTCACCTCTGCTAGTTACCCATCAGGGCAAGCTGCTGCCAGCCAGAGGGAGCATGCTTCTAACAAGTTGAGAAGAGTTTAAGTGGTAGTTGTCCAAGAGTCATTTTAAAGAGGAAGAAAAGAGGAAGAAAGGAGAGTAAAAGAGAATAAAGCATTGCCTTGTCAGAATTTAGGCTGGGGACTCCAAGAGAGACTTACCAGCAGCAGAGATATGGGAGCAAAATAGTCTCAGTGGCTACTTGATTTTTGCAGCTAGAGACTTCTCTGGTGCCCAGAGCTTTCCAATTTTTGCCAGTAATTAAATTAGGCTCTTGGATTCCAAAGTCATAGAAATGAACAATGTATCCAGCAGTAAAGCAAGCAATGCTTTATTAAAAGAGGAGATAGACTTAAGCATAAGGGGGGTGGGTTCCCTTCTTAGTGGCTGAGTGGGGGCTTCACCCCTGGGGATGTATGGAAGTCATGCCTGGGTAGGGGAGCTCTATGGCAGAATGGGCAATGGATCTCCTGGAGGACGTGTTGTTCCTCGGGAGTCCAGTAAACATTGCCTAGGTCCAAAAAGAAGTGTTGTTAGCCTCTCTTTCAGAGGCTCTAGAGGGTGCTCGGACATAAACAAAGGCATTTTTTTTTTTTTTGGCGGCATCTGGGACCCCCCTTCCAGATCACTCCGTGAAGCAGAGACACAATAGACAAAGGGGAAGGGAATTCCCTCTCCCTTTTGGAAGCGGAAACAATCTGGCATCTGCCCAGCCACATCCCCTGAGGGACTTTGGGTCTGTCTTGGCTAAGGTGTGTCCATATAAACCCCAGACTTGGTCCAGTTCACCAGGGACTGGAATCACCATTATGCTGTACGATGTGACTACAGAACCACAGGTTAGAACCCACTCAGAAACTGCAGCAGAGTCTTGGTTCCATGCACAAAAACTCACACACAGAAGTTAAGATACTTTTCCCTCCCCCAATCCTGATCTAAACTGAACAGAGGTACCTCATGACAAGGTCATGACCAGATGGGCCTTAGTATAAGGCCCCACACAGATGGACCTATAAGATCTATACCAGATGGACCTCACTATGAGGTCCTTAACCCAGATGGGTCCTCAAGGAGACCTTTTTGGGAGGTGATCAAGCTCCGCTTCCACCCAAAGGTGGGCCTAAACTGAACTGACAATTGTGGGGGGAGTCCTACCTGTCCTGCAGGCAGTGAGGGTCTGACTGGTCCTTCCCTCCTTTGAGTCCAGTCAGACAGGTGCTCCCGTTCTCTGAGGTCCTGACAAAATGGCTGGGCAGAGCCTCCTCAGTCCTCCATGGTGTCGCCAATCCACTGGGTCACCCTACCTGGACCAGTGGCTCAAGGGCCAGTCCAAGTCGCTTCCCAGCCAATGCACCAGAAAATGTTATGGAATGGACTCCAGAAAGAAGCAGTCAGCACTCAGAGGGTTGGAGAGTCAGGTATTGTATTATGCTGGTGGGCCCAGATGAGCTAGTGCTCCAAGCTCTGAACCTCGAGCTCAGGTCTTACAGGGTTTATACAAGCAAACTCTTCTAAGGGTTAGGTTTTGCTTTCTCAGCGTTCATGTATCTAGTACAGTAATATGTTTCATTTCTCAGCATTCATGTAGCTATTGTGATAAGCAAGCACAGTTTACAGAAGTGGGAGTAAAGAGCAGTTGATTATCAGTGAAGCTGATACAATAAGCAAGTTCTGTTTTAAAGGCAAAACGAGCTACTGAAAGAATTAATTTTGAATTTTTCCAACATTTAATGACCCCAAAGACATCAATCCTACTACCTGTCAGCTTTCCTCTTCTCGTAGTGAAAAGGTCTCTTCTGTGTGTTCTGTTCAGAAATTTAGGCACCCATTCCCACTCTCTCTCATTTTGGGAAGCAGGGAAATAACCCAGATGTTGAATACTTGATATAACATTTAGGCTCAAAAAATGAAGCCTCACCAATCTCAAGAACGATTATATCAATTGGGTTACAGAGAAGATTGCAGCTACCTACTACATAAATAAGTAAAACACAATGACTCAGACTAATTTCTCATACAATTTATTCTAGAAAAGTATTTTCCACCATTTTTTTAATCTAAAAAAACATTCAGGAAATTCTTAAAAATATTTTTTGTTGTTTCTGTGTGATAATAAGGAAAATTCTTTAGGTTAAATAGTGTATTTAGATCAGTATATTATTACGCATTTTTACATAAAATTTATTTCTAATGTAACGTTTAATTAGAATCATAATTTAATAAATAAGAAATAATAATTAATTTACTTCATGCAAAATTAGCATAATGTCAACCTATAACTTCCTAAATGATATATTGCTTTTAGTTTGTGGACCAATTGTTCATACAAAGTGAAGTTGCAATATCAGTAAATGTTACTGAATCAAAAATAAGCAACAACTGATATTTTGAGCTCTTGCATTTTGTGTTTAAAAAAACCTGTTTTTTAAAAAATGTTTAATTTTGTTGGTCTTTTTCTAAATGACAACTTATAAAATAAGAATTTGGTATTTTATCCACTAGCTTTTCTACCTCACATAAGTTATTGTGCATGTGGTCTTCACTCCCAATGACAGAAAAAGCAAAGGTGACTATAAGTAATATTCTATCTTCTCTCTGTAACATTAATCTGTCTTTCAAAATCTTTTAATATACTAAACAAGAATTTTGATCAGATGAGGGCAACTCATGAATCTAGTAAAAAGCTTCCTAAGGGACATACAGTATTTTTTTTTTCATTCTCTTTACTGGGATGTTAAATTTTAACATTGTGTTCTTGATGCTCCTGCCTTAAACTAAGATTTTATTATGTTTATAAATTTCTGTAAGTATATAAATAAGAATAGACACAATTAAAAGTGTACCATCTTGGAAGTTTGAGATGTTTGAGCTAAATGATTGCCAACACAGAGATGAAGACATGAGTGAGCCCATCTGATTGTTAGTTATCACCAGGCATAGACATTCAGTGTATGCTGGATGCTTCTCAAATTGATCCATATTAAGAGGAAACATTTTACATTAATGTTTTTTTGTTAATTGGATATTGAAAGACATTGAAAGTTGTTACTGCCCTTAACAAAATTGTTACTTACCTGGAACACATTGGCAAACATCGGGATTCAAGACCCACCAGATGGAAAACACTGCCCTAGTCTAGAACAGCAGGCTTAAATGCAAATTAAAATACATTAGTTTGGTTTTTCTTTCAGTTCAGCTTCACTTAGAGAAAGTCATACTAAAAATGAACACTAATGGATATGAAAAAAAAGAATGAGAAATGGACTCAAGCCATACAGGAATATAAAGACAAATTACAATGTAAAGGTTTAGAGTGAGTCTGAGCAGAGTATGGCCATAGTATACTGAGACTAATTTACAGCAGACAGAAGTGGTATCCCTTTCAAAGTGGCAGATTGAAAGGCATATAGTTCACTCTACTGATGCCATTCAAAATTCTGTTTTTAAAATATGCTTAATGAGAAGACTTCTGCCCCACTTTATAAGCACAGAAGAAAAGTCATCTTTTTTTAGATTTGCAAATAGCAGTTATTCAGCTTAATCAGATACAGTATTCATAAAGTTTGCATTAAATGGCTTTTATTTATTTTAAAAATTTAAATCTACCTTTAAAGAATAAAGCTTTGTCACAAAGGAGACAATTTAAAAGATTGTGTCACAATGTCAGAATGCCATTCCCAAGGCTAACTTTCAGCAATGTTGAGGGCTCTGGTAGCCTCATTATAACAAGAGTTAGCACTGCAAGAAATCAATGTGAAGGACAATACCATTCAATTGATTATAACAACTTCAGTATTTTTTAAACAAAATCAAACTAATTATTCATATATGGTTATACTTCATACAAGGTAGGGCCATCTCCTTTATGGTTCCTCGTCTTATTAGATTCTAAACATACTCTTCTTGTGGCTATAGAAAGAATTCTAGCTCCCCTTAATTTGGAAATGGATTTCGTAACTTTTACCATGTCCAGTTTCTATAATTAAGACTGACCTCTAAATAATTTTATAGAATCAAAATATATCTTCCCTACCTCCCTTTTACTGCCACACTCTGCTATAAGTAGGTGTGTTAAATACTCAGGGTCTTCATCCTGTCTTGGCTTTTCAAGGAGGTGTGTCACCCAGATCTATCATCCAGATTGGCCTTAGTTATTCAGGGGGGAAAAATAAAAGAATAAAGTTTCCACAACTTTGGCAACTACAGAACACATTTTCTCCTGCAGTTGGAAAGGAAACCATCTTCAGACTTCATGGATTGGGGACTGATCCACCCACTCCCAGCCCTCTGCAGGGTAATGGTTTCAGATGACAAGCAAGCAAGTAGAAACAACAACAACAACAACAAAAAAAAAAAAAAAAAAAAAAAAAAAAAAAAACTTGGATTGCCCAGTTGCTAAAAATATACCTAATACAGAGATTATATATGAAAAATTTATTGCCTACTTTTCAAAGAAATTGCCTAAAGGTAAGAGTAATCTTAGTATAAAGACTGGCCATTGCAGCTAGGATATCATTTTGTTCTTCACATATGAAGACCTGACCCAGTGTTTGACACATAGTAGGCCTTTAATATATGGTAGCTAATAATTTTGAAGCTATCCTACTTTCACAGAGATGGAACCCAAGATCTTCTAATCACCAAAGTTAATCAGTCAGTTTTTCTCTTTCTCTGTGTCTATTTCTTCTCTCTTACACACACACACACACACACACACACACACACACAAAGACACATACACACACACACAGCAAAGAGAAGGGAGGGAAGAGGAGAGTCCAAGAGATCAGAAGTCATAAATATGGATATGAATGCATGTCAATAGTGTAATTTAGCCATCCTATCTAGCCATAAATTCAGTTTTGAACTTTAACAACTTCACTCCGCAAGGGATTCTCACACTCTTTAAAAAGAAAAATCTCTAATGTGGCTTTGGTTTTGCTTAGCAATGAGAAGATAAAAAGGACAAGCTGAAAAATGTAATAAATGCAGTACCAAAGGAGCAAGAACCATGGTGTGACAGGAACAATATAGAACTAGATGTCAGGAGACCTGGGGTGTAACTCAATCACTGTCATTCACTATACGACTTTGGCCATTGAACTTTTCCGAGCCTACACTTCCTCATCTGTAAATAAAGAAAACACAGTCTTTGTCAAGCTTACTTCTCTGAATTGTGCTGACAATCAAATGAGATAAAGGATAGGAAAGAGGTTGACCAAATATGAAGTGCTGTAAAATGAAGGTGGTTAATTCAATTATTTTATTAAAGAGTTCCATAAATACTGTTGAGCAGAAGATGATGGCTCAGGAAATAGGACAAATATACTAACAGCATGGGGAAACAAGGCTTCATTAACCAGCTAGTTTACAACCACCACCACTACTAAATATATTTTGGTAACAACACAGTTCCAGAATCCATGATCCTCTCAGAAACCCTCAAATCCCAGCAGCTTGCAGATTAAGAATTTAATTCAGCTAATGTTGTGACACACATCATCTCTGAATTTTCTTCCATGTTCAAAGACTATAACCTTCAATTTAAAAAGTCTGTATCTGCTTTTACTTTAGTAAATATAACGTAAAAGTCTACCATACCTTTACAGGAGCCATCATTTACCTAGCATTAGTTATCCTTGGTAAATTAGAACCTGTTCTTAGAAGAGATAGGCTTTTAGTTTCAACCTGTGTAATGAAAAAGAATCAGAGACACCACAGGATACTGATTATGTCATAGAAGGGTCACCATTCCTTCTGAGGGTCAAGATGATCTGAGGAACAGCAATAAAATATTTGGCAGACCCTGGCAGATCCCATCACAATCAGATGGTAGCTTGCTCTTCAGTTTGTTGTTTCTTTTTTTCCTACATCTTAACCTGGTGCTTTGTTGATAACATACTGCCACTTTCTTCCTTTTCAATTCCCCTTCCCAATTTCATACACCATTATCCTCTTTTAAGAAAACCTCCTTTATTGAGAAGCTAGCCTATAATCACCTCCCCATTTGAATGCCTCCTTTCTGACATTTGAAATGCCTACTATCAACTCACCCTCATTCATTTCTGCAGTTTCTTCTTTTTGCCTTAGCTGCTTATTTTCAATGCCACCTCCCATTATCATTTAAATCGGATTTTCCTTTCCCTTTTACTAAATGTTGCCTTTATTTATTTCAGTGACCTCAGGAAACACTTGATCCAGACATTCATATGATTGGGAACTGTTTATTCCTTTTTAACATAAATAATTAAGTTTAGCAGGGGACATCATTTTTACTCTCAGGTGAGTAACTCCTTTAAAAGAGGCTGAAGTTTAGAAGAACCTGAGTGTATTGAAAATAATCATCTCAAATAATACACGGAAAGGTCTAGATCAAAAATCAGTTGGAGAATGAAAGGTTGGGGCAAAAGAGATTCGTTATCATCTGTAGATTCTATACATAACCTACTTGCTTTGAAATAAATATTGAATGTTTTCCAGTTAGCAATTGTTCCAAATTTAGCCAAAACATCATTATTACTGAGTGTACATAAATTTGACCGTATATTGCTTCCAAAATCATTCTTTCAATTGAAGAAGTAGCCAATCATGGCCACTATCCACAAATATAAATAAAACCTTTGGTACTGAAATACTGTTTATTTTGTGCTTTTACTTCAAGTTCTCCAATAATTTAGTGAGTTGTTTTTCAAATGCTAAAATCTTATTTTGGCCATATGGGATGAATTTTTGCCACTGACCCCTTTGGCTAATGATAGCCCTTAACTGAAGACCTAAGGTTCACATTTAAGAAAGCTTTGTGTCATTTAGCAAACTGTCAAATAAGTTATTAAACCCCATGAAAGTAGTCATTGAGAATCATCATTCTCTACTCACAAGCTGATCCTCTAAGAGAAAGTGAACCAATATCTTGATGAACTCAGTTTTATGTATATAATAGCTGTTTGGGAAATTATTTCTTACCTCTAAATTAGTGTGACATTGTATGGTAACTACATGTAAACAAAATGGTATTATAACCCCGCCAAATCCCAACTGAGGGCCATTCTACAAAATGCCTGACCAGTACTCCTCAAGATTGTCATGGGTATCAAAAGCAAGGAAGGTCTGAGAAATTGTCACAGCCAAGAGGAGTCTAAGGATACATGACCAATAAATGTTACTCTGAATGGGGCATTATATAACAAAAAGGACATTAGATAAAAACTAAGGAAATCTAAATAAACTGTGGGCCTTAGTTAATAATAAGGTATTTGTATTGGTTTATTAATTGTGACAAATACACAATATTGGCTTAAGATATTAATAATAGGGGAAAGTGGGTGTGAGGTATCTAGAAATTCTCTGTGCTATCTTTGTGGGTTTTTTGTAAATAAATTATAAATTTTTATAAAAATGTTTACTAAAAATATAAAATATCCAGCAAACAATCAAAGATAACCAGGTACATAAAGAGACATGATAACATGAAAGATAAACAGCATAAACAGATAGAAGAAGAGATTTACAGAAATTACAGAAGGTAAGATTAAAAGGCATAGCTATGACACAAATATGCTTAACATTCTCATGTAGATAAAAGCTGAACTTAAAAATTTTAGCAAGGAACTTGACACCATAAAAATAATATGACAGAACCAAATAGAAATTTTAGAAACTAATAGTTCAATAACCAAATTCAGAAATGCAATGGATAGGCTTGACAGCTGAAAAAAAATATAAGTGAAATGGAAAATACTTTATTTATAAAAACCTATCCAAGATATGACAAATAGAAAGTGTGAAAAGTAATAAAAGAAGGTAAGATATATAAAGGATCAGCAACAAAATCTAGCATATGTATAACCCTGAATCCCAGAAAGAAAGTTAAGAAAGATGGGGAAGAAGAAGTATTTGAGGAAATAAAAACTGTTAGTTTTCCAAAACTGGTGAAAGATATCAAACCACACATTTGGGGATAGCAAAATAAGTAAATAAATAAATAGTAAATTCACGGTAAGATACATGATGGTGAAACTGAAAATAAACTAAGACAAAAAAAAAATGTTTAAGGAGCAAGGAGATCCATGGAGACCACACTCACTGAGGTGCGAGCACGTGACCAAGCAGGTAGGCCTTGCCGCCACCAGACTCGATCCTCAGGACAGCCGAGTGTGTCATGACCAGAGAGGAACCCTGCCACCAGAGAGGACCGAGATCCACGGAGACCATGAACCCAGTGGTGCCGGCGCAGTGACTGAACAGGAAGGCCTCACTGCCACCGAACCCCATGCCCAGCCTGGGCAAGTGTGCACTAACCAGAGAGGTGCCCCCCCAGAGAGGTTTGAGTCCATTGGAGACCATGCACCCGAGGCACCAGCAGGTGACTGAGAAGACACTGAGGCAGCTATGACAAATTTGCAGGCCCAGCAGCATCCTAGCCAGACAATAGTGTCAAACCAGTGGATTTAAAATCCCCTGCCACAATGACTAAACATCAAAGGAAAGATACCAGAAATATGAAAAATCAAGAAAGTATACCATCAAAGGGTAATGACTCTCAAGATCTAGATCCTATAGAACAAGAAGCCCTTGAAATGTCTGACAAGGAATTTTGAGTGATAATTCTAAGGAAACTAAATGAGATACAAGAAAACTCAGCTAGACAGCACGATTAAATGAGGAAAAGTATACAGGATCTTAAAGAAGAAATTTACATGGAAATCAATGCCCTGAAGAAGAATGCAGCAGAGCTTGCCGAGCTGAAGAATTCATTCAATGAAATAAAAAACACAACAGAGAGTTTAACCAGCAGGCTTGCAGAAGCAGAAGAGAGAACATCTGACCTTGAAAATGGGCTGTTTGAAATAACAAAGGCAGACAAAGAAAAAGAAAAAAGATTTAAAACTTGAAGAAATTCTAACAGACATATCAGACAACCTTAAGCACTCAAATATTCAAGTCATGGGTATTCCAGAAGGGGAGGAAAAAGGAGATTGCCTTGAAAACATATTCAACAACAAAGTGGCAGAAAACTTCCCAGGTATAGGAAAAGACACAAATCTTCAGCTTCAGGAAGCTCAAAGATTCACAAACATACTCAACCCAAAAAGGTCTTCTGCAAGACATGTTACAGTCATATTGGCAAAACTCAAAGACAAATGGAGAATCGTAAAAGCTGCAAGAAAGAAGCATCAAAACACCTATAAGGGAGCCCCAGTCATACTAACATCAAACTTTTCATCACAAATCCTAAAAGACAGACAGGAATGGGATGATATATTCAAAATACTAAAAGACAGAGATTGCCAGCCCAAAATACTCTACCCTGCAAGGCTATCCCTCCAAATGAAGGGCAAATAGTACATTTCTTAGACAAACAAAAATTGTGGGAGTTCACAACCACCCTTACAAGAAATTCTCAAGGGAGTACTGGGTATGGTGCCTGAAAAATAACTACCACTGCCATAAAAAACTCAAAAAAAAAAAATCAAAACCCACTAGTAAAATAAAAATGGCAACAATGAAGAGAAAAAAAAGTTTATCTACAACCCAAGGAACCAACAAATACAGAAGACAAGCAGTAAATCAGAAAGAAAGGAACAAAAGACACAGAAGATATCCAAACAAAAATCAATAAAATGCTAGGAGTAAATCAACACTATTCAATAACAACTCTTAATGTAAAAGGATTAAATTCCCCAATCAAAAGACACAGACTGGCTGACTGGAATAAAAAGGAGGACCTAACTTTATGCTGCCTTCAAGAGACCCACCTCACCTATAAAGACTCACATAGACTAAGCGTAAAAGGATGGAAAAAGATTTGCCATGCAAACAGAAATGAAAAATGTGCTGGGGTAGCTATTCTTATATCTGATAAAAAAGAATTTAAACTAAACACCATAAAAAGAGATAATGAGGGACACTACATCATGATAAAAGGATTCATCCATGAAGAAGACATAACAATCATAAATATATACGGACTCAATGTTGGAGAAGCCAGATTTATAAAGCAAACTCTATTAGACCTAAAGAAGGAAATAGACACAAATACCATAATAGCAGGGGACCTGAACACACCACTATAAATATTGGACAGATCATCTAGGCAAAGAATCAGCAGAGAAACACAAGATCTAAACAACACTCTAGACCAATTGGATTTGGCAGATATCTACAGAATATTGGATGCAACTACCTCAGAATATTCCTTCTTCTCATCAAGACATGGATCATTCTCCAGGATAGATCACATCTTAGGTCACAAATTAAGTCTCAACAAATTTTAAAAAAATGGAATTATCTGGTGTATTTTTTCAGACCACAATGGATTAAAATTAGAAATCAATAACAAATGATTCTGGAAACTATACAAACACATGGAAATTAAACAGCATTCTACTTAATGACATATGGGTCAAAAAAGAAATCAAACAGGAAATCAAAAAAATTATTGAAACTAATAAAAACAATGATACATCAGACCAAAACCTGTGGAATACTACAAAAGCAGTACTAAGGGGGAAATTTATCTCATTAAATGCTTGCTTCAGAAGAATGGAAAGATGGCAACTGAACAACCTAATACTTCACCTTAAAGAACTAGAAAAAACAAGAACAATCCAACCCTAAAGATAGCACACGGAAAGAAATCATTAAGATCAGAGATGAACGTAATGAAAGTGAAACCCCAAAAAACAATACAAAAGATCAATAAATCAAAAAGGTTTTTTTGAAAAGAAAAATAAAATTAACAAACCATTAGCATGGCTAACTAAATAAAGAAGAGAGAAGACCCAAATTAAAAAAAAAAAAAAAAAAAAAACATTAGAAATGAAAAAGGGGATATTAGAACTGATACATTTGAAATATGAGGAATCATTCAAGACTACTATAAACAACTATGTGTCAACAAATTTGAAAATCTGGAGGAAATGGATAAATTCTGGACACAAACAAGCTAACAAAACGGAGTCAAGAAGATGTAGAAAATCTTAACAGAACAATAAAAATAAAAGAGATTGAAGCTGTTATCAGAAGACTCCCAACAAAGAAAAGCCCAGGACCACATGGATTCACATCAGAATTCTACCAAACATTCAAAGAGAAATTGACACCAATTCTCTACAAATTATTCCAAGAGAATGAAACAGAGGCAGTTCTCTCAAACTCATTCTATGCTGCAAACATCACCCTGATACCAACACCAGGTAGAGATACACTAAAAAAGAAAACAACAGGCCAATATCCTTGATGAATATAGACACAAAAATCCTCAATAAAATACTAGCTAACAGAATACAGCAACACATATGCAACATTATACACCATGATCAAGCGGGATTCATCCCCGGGATGCAAGGTGGGTTCAACACAAAGAAACAAATAAATGTGATACACTATATCAATGAAATCAAACACAAGGACCAGATGGTCATCTCTATAGATGCAGAAAAAGCATTTGATAAAATTCAACACTCATTCATGACAAAGACTCTCTACAAGTGAGGCATAGATGGAAAATATCTCAACATAATTAAAGCCATATATGATAAACCCACTGCCATTATCATCCTGAATGGGGAAAATCTTTCTTTTCCTTTTAGTAACTAGACAAGGATGCCCACACTCACCACTCCTATTCAACATAGTGTTGGAAGTACTAGCCAGAGCAATCAGGGAACAGAAGGAAATAAAGGGCATCCTGATTGGAAAAGATGAAGTCAAACTGTCCCTGTTTGCAGATGACATGATCCTATATATTGAACAGCCTAAAGCCCCTACAAAAAAACTCTTGGAGTTGATAATTGATTTCAGCAAAGTTGCAGGATATAAACTCAACACACAAAATCAGTAGCTTTTCTATTCTACAATTGTGAACATGTGGAAATAGAAATCAAGAAAGCTTGCCTATTTACAATAGCCACCAAAAAAATAAAAACCTTAGGAATTGAGTTAACCAAGGATGTGAAAAATCTCTATAATGAGAACTACATACCACTGTGGAGAGAAATTAGAGAGGATACAAGGAGCAGGAAAGATACCCCATGCTCTTAGATAAGAAGAAGCAACATTGTGAAAATGTCCATACTGCCCAAAGTGATCTACAAATTCAATGCAATCGCCATCAAAATTCCAATGACATATGACATTTTTCTCAGAATTCTCAGAAATGGAAAAAACTATCCAGACATTTATATGGAATAACAAAATACCATGCATAGTCAAAGCAATTCTAAGCAAAAAAATAAAGCTGGAGGCATAACACTACCTGACTTTAAACTATACTACAAAGCTATAATAACCAAAACAGCATGGTACTGGCATAAAAACAGACACACTGATCAATGGAATAGAGTAGAGAATCCAGAAATCAACCACACACCTACAGCCATCTGATCTTTGACAGAGTCACCAAGCCTATACCCTGGGGAAGAGACTGCATCTTCAGCAAATGGTGCTGGAATAACTGGATATCTATATGCAGGAGAATGAAACTAGACCCATACCTCTCACCATATACCAAAATCAACTCAAAATGGATTAAAGAATTAAATATACACCATGAAATAATAAAACTACTCAAAGAAAACATAGGAGAAACACTTCAGGAAGTAGGACTCGGCACAGACTTCATGAATACGACCCCAAAAGCACGGGCAACCAAAGGATAAATAAATAAATGAGATTATATCAAACTAAAAAGCTTCTGCACTGCAAAAGAAACAATTAACAGAGTTAAAAGGCAACCAACACAGTGGGAGAAAATATTTGCAAAACATACATCTGACAAAGGATTAATACTTAGAATACACAAAAAACTGAAACAACTTTTCAACAAAAAAACAAGTAACCCAATCAAAAAATGGGCAAAAGAACTAAATAGGCATTTATCAAAGGAAGATACATTAATGGCCAACAGACACCTGAAAAAATGCTCAACATCACTCTGCATTCGGAAAATGCAAATCAAAACCACACTGAGATACCATCTCACCGCAGTTAGGATGGCTAATATCCAAAAGACTGTGAATGATAAATGCTGGCGAGGTTGCCGAGAAAAAGGAACTTTCATACATTGTTGGTGGGACTGCAAAATGGTGCAGCCTCTATGGAAAATGTTATGGAGGTTCCTCAAACAATTGCAGATAGATCTACCGCATGACCCAACTATCCCACTGCTGGGAATATACCCAGAGGAATGGAAATCATCAATTAAAAGGTATACCTGTTCCCCAATGTTCATGGCAGCACTCTTTATAATAGCTAAGAGTTGGAACCAGCCCAAATGTCCACCCTCAGATGAGTGGATACAGAAAATACGATATGTCAACACAATGGAATATTACTCTGCTATAAAAAAGAATGAAATACTGCCATTTGCAAGTACATGCATTGATCTAGAGAGAATTATATTAAGTGAAACAAGTCAGGCACAGAAAGAGATATATCACATGTTCTCACTTATTTGCGGGAGCTAAAAATGAATAAATACACGAACTGGGGGTGGAGGGAAGGAGACATAACAATTACAATTCCTTGAAGTTGATACAACAAGCGAACAGATATGAGGATGTTGGGAGGGAGGCGGGAGGGAGGTTTTGGTAATGGGCCGCAATAATCAACCACATTGTATATTGACAAAATAAAATAAAATTTTTAAAAAATAAAAATAAATAAAAATATATAAATATGATAGATAAGTTATTGTTTCAGATTTGAGCAACTAAATGTCCTTACTCTTATGCTTTTTCTAAAACAAGAATTTTTAAAAGTCTTTTAAGTTTTGAGAGTGCCTTTTAAACACTTAAAATCTTGTAATGATAAAATCAATCATTTACATAGCACAAGCAGTATCAAATAGTAAAAAATAAATCAAAATTTCCCTCCCCAGCCTTACTTTCCATGGAGAACCACTTAGATTTCCGATTTCAGTGCTGGAAGTTATCCCAATGTTACTGTGAAGAATGAACTTGTAACTGTAAAAAAAAAATTTTAAAAGAATAAATAAATAAATAAATAAATAAATAAAGCAGCAAGATTTTTTAAATGTCCTTCAAAGGAAAAACACTTAGTCTGACACAATATTCTGAACAACACTAGAAGCTAAAAGACAATGGGAAGATATCTTCATTGTGTTGACGGTAGGGAGGACTGCCAGCCTAGAATTCTATCCCCAATGAAAACATCTTTCAAGAATGAAGATAAAAGACATTTTTATAGATAAAAACTAAGATAATTTACCACTAGTAGACCCACACTAAAGGAAAATCTAATTAGGCTGAAGGAAAATGATCTCCGATATAAGGTCAGAGATGAAGGAAGGCAAAAAGAGTGAAGAAAATTGTCCATACGTGAGTGTATATTTAAAAACCTACTGATTGTATAAAAATATTTAGTTAGATTTTTTTATGTACATATATAAAAATATACATATGTATGTGTGTACAAGGGTACTTCAAAAAGATTGAGGAAAAATAGAATTAAAAGGTAACATGAATCCTTCCATGAACTTTTTGAAGCCCCTCATGTATATGTGTACCTATATGTGTAAATATATGGATTTGTATTTGTGTATATATAAAATAAAATAAAGACTAAAATATATGGCAATAAGAGCATATAAGTCAGGAATATGGAAAATGGAGTTAAACTGTTCTGAGATCCTTGAGTTTTCAGAAGAGAGTAAAACTTCCAGTTAATTTAGACTTTAATAAGTCCAGATGGATGTTGTAATTTCTCAATTAATTATCAATAGAATATATGTAAATGCATAAGTACCAGAGGAAAACAGAAATAAAAAGATATAAATACCAGAGGAAAATAGAAATAAAAATCAATCAACTCAAAACAAGGTTAAATAGAAAAGAAAATTGAGAATAGAAGACGAAAAACAAAAAAAGCACATAGCAAGATGATAGATTTAAACCCAAATATATCAGTTGTTACATTGACTATAAATGAACTCAACATTCCAATTTTTAAAAAGACATACAGATTGTTTTTTTTTAATATATACTGTGTACAAGAGACATATCAAAACCACAAGGATAAACAAAAAGACATAGAATAACAAATGCTAGTGACGACGTGGAGAAAGAAAAATCCTCATATGCTGTTGGTGGGACTGTACATTATTGCAGCCATTAAGAAAAATATTATGCAGTTTCCTTAAACAACTACCATATGATCCATCAATCGCATTGCTGAGTATATACCCAAAGGAATGGAAACCATTATGTCAAAGGGATACCTGCACTCCCATGTTTATCACCACTCTATTTACAATAGCCAAGAGTTGGAACCAACCAAAATGTCCATCAACAGATCACTGGATAAGGAAAATGTGCTATGTATGCTCAATGGAATACTACACCACCATTGAAAACAATGAAATTCTGCCATTCGTATCAACATGGATGAGCTGTGAAAAAATTATCTTAAGTGAAATAAGAACGCACAGAAAGAGAAATATTGCATGTCCTCACTCATAGATGGGAGTTAAAATATAAATAAATAAATGTAAAGAAAGATATAACAATCACAATAATTTGTTGATCTTCCAAAAATAGAGAACAGAACTGAGGCTACCAAAGGTGGGGGTTGGGGAGGGGGTATTAGTTATAAATTGGTAAGTGGCCACAAAAAATGATTACATTGTGTAATGTTGAATATACTAATTATCATTATTTGAGCATCACTTACTGCACACAGGTATTGATATTTAATGCTGTGTACCCCACAGATATGTGTAATCAATTATGTTTCAATAAAAATAATGTGATCATACAAAGAGAAAAAAAAACATAAGGAATGGTTGAAAGTGAAATGATTTAAAAAGATATGATATTCAAACAATATTCAATAAAAAGTGGATGTGCCTTTATTAATATCAAAGACAATAGATGTTTACATAAAAGCATCTTTACAGATAGTCATAAACAATAATAAGTGATGTAAAAATTCTTAACTTACTCCACAATATAACATGGTCTTTAATATGCAAAAAGTGACAGAACTAAAGCAATTCAAACATATGAACACAAAATGGAAATCCAAATGGCTAATAAGCATGTTAAAAAGTGCTTAATCTCAATAGCAATCAAAAAATTAAAATTAAAATTATAATAAAATACTGCTACACACCACCAGAAGACCAAAAACTAAAAAGACTGAAAATATCAAGTATTGATGAAGATGAAAAGCAACAGAGAATCTCACACATTGCTTTTGGGAGTGTAAATTGGTACAATCACTTTGAAAAACTATTTGGCATTATCTTCAATTTGAACCTTAAAGTGTAGCCTATGATTACGATATCCTATTTTATTATCCAAACCAACATTTCTTAAGGTGAAATGGGGGAGTGTAAATAATTACACCAGGTCAATAGATATCAACCAGGACTGAAGTAGCAAACCAGAATATAATGTCTCCCTACCCATGATCTCACAATTCTCACTCTTAGGTATACATCCAATAAAAATGCGTGCACTTATACATCTATCTACAGAAGGAAATGTGGTATATTCACCAAAACCAAAACCAAAAAAAAAAAAAGCAAACTACATTGATATGCAATGTAGATGAAATCTCACAAACATAATATTGAGCAAAAAAAAAAAAAAGACAGACACAAAAGGATACATACTGTAGAATTCCATTTATATAAAGTTCAAAAAAATGGACAACACTATGGAGTTTAGGAATATAAGCAAATGGTAAAACTATAATGAAAATTAAGGAAACAGTGACCACAAATGTTAGGATAATGGTTATCTGTAAGAAAGAATGAGTACTTGGAAGATGACATGGAGGGGGCTTCTTTAATACCTTCATCTGTGTTGTGTGGTTGCTTACATGTGAGTGTTCACACTGTGAAAATTCATGAGCTCTGTATTTTATTTATGCACTCTTCTGTATGTCTATGATATTCTGAAACAACAACAACAAAAATTTAAAGAAAAAAAAAAAATGCCAGATGCTGAGCAAGGAATTACCAAGTAGTAATGTATAGAGGGAGCTACAGATTGGTAATGTAATATGCAGTTTTCAATCTGAACAAAGAAGGCTTCTTGAACAACAGCAATATCTCAGCTCTACTTTTTCTTTAAAAAGCAACTCCAAAACAAAAAGCATTTGTAAGACAAGAACTGGACTAGAAAGAAATAAAAACGAACCCCACTAGAAAGAAAGAAACCTTATGAGACTCAGTTCAATATTACACTGGAGCACTAAGAAACTCGTTCAAGGTTCTCTACCTAACAAACATATTAAAGGAACTTGTTTACAGTATAACCTAGCCCTTCAGAATGGAACCCCATGGCCATGATAGAATGAGACACAGATACGTGTGCTTTGCCCATCTTTCTGAATAAACAGTAATAGACCTCAATCTTTTCACTTGGGACACTGCCAAACAAGATAAACCAAAGAAATGGAAAAAAAAAAAAAAAAAAAAAAAAAAAAGGACCCTTTCTCTTATATATCTCCACCTACATCATCCTCAGACAAACCTCTAAAAGTACTCTAAGAGATGGCCCTATCAATCTGTCATTTGCTAAGTAAATAGAACAGATTTGACCTATGTCTTGATTTTATGACTTTTATTTGTCTGTTTTCAACAGGAGGTAAAATGTGCCAAATTCTTACTTCATTTTCACTCTAAGGTTTAAACACAAATAACCATTCATTTAAGTGTTGGAACCACACAGTATAGAACCACTTAAAGCTCGGGAATATGTCACTTATGCTAATGGCTTCCGCTAGTCTATGAGGAAATGTTACTTGCATCTTGCTGACCACTTTGGATTGATGAAGACAGAGAAAAAAAAAGAGAGGTCTCAAAGGAAATTCAACTCTCTCCTGAAAATACATGGAATCAGCATATTGAGGCATTTAAAAACACATTATATTAGGGAATCTTCAAGGCCTAATAAAGACAAGTCCCCATTAAAAGTTAAGTTTGTGCTCCAGAAGGCCTGGTCAAGAAATGCTTTTACTACAAAAGACATTGGTGGGACAATTGGCAGTGTTCGAATAAGTATTATAGATTAAATAATACTATATTATTATTTACTTTTTATTTTGATCATTGCAGTGTGATTATTTAAGATATTAACCTTGAGTTTTAAAACTACACACTGACGTTTTAGAGGTGGATGGACATCATATTTGCAACTTACTTTCAGTCAGGAAAAAAGTCTATTTAAATCTATATCTGTAAAAAGAGAGAGCGTGCAAGAGAGAGAACAAATGTAGTAAAATGTTAACATTTGGGAAATTTGGGTGAAGGGTATGCAAGAATTCTTTGTACTATTTTTGCAACTTTTCTATAAGTCTGAAATTATTTCAAAATAAGAAGTTAAAACTAAATGAACTCATGGGCCAAGGTCCAGAGTTAAGAACAATTATGTGACTCCTTCATAAAAGGAAAGTGTACAGGCTCAGCCAATAACAAAATATATGACTGTGGACAAACCACTTGATTTCCCTGAGTCTCAGTTACAGCACCTTTAATAAAAATGAGCTGATTAGATAGTGTATGGGTCCCAATCCAATTCTAAAATATCGTAGTTCAAGGCCCTCTTATTTGTCCTCCATAATCTCCTCCTTTTCAACTGAGTGGTTACCTCTTGCAAGGAATTTTACAGATAATGGTAACAGTTAACATGTATTGAATAAGAAGTCTGTGGTAGGCACCTTTCTAAATGATTTATTTATATATATCTGTGTATAAATTCATTTAATCTTCACAACAAACATGTTGTAGGTACTGTTATCCTCATTTTGTAGAAGAAACTGGGACATAAAGACATGACAAAATATATCTTTGAAAAGGCAATCTATAAGTGGAAAGAGGTGGATCCAGAGCCCATGCTTATATCCCTTCTACCAGGGATCAGAAAACTTTTTTCTGTAAGTGGCTAGATGGTACATATTTTAGGCTTTGCATACTACATAGTCTCTGTCACTTCTTCTTTGTTTCCTTTATATAATCCTTTAAAATGTAAAAAAAAAAAAAAAAATTCTTAGGTCACAGGCAGTACAAAAACAGGAATCAGGTATGGGGTCAGATGTATTCTACAAGTTGACTCCTGCCTTATACTAGCCTGACTCTTGAAAGTGGACTGACTGATCAATCACCAAATGACATAACTGGAAAGGAACCTAAGTGATCACCTAATACAACTCCATTTTACAGATGAGGCCCTAGGAGATCAAGTCATTTGCCTAAGGCCATGCTTCTCATTGGAGCCTGATCCAAGATGAAAACCCTGGTCTTCTGACTCCTCATCCAGTGCTTTTGTAAACACAGAGCAATAAACTTTAGCTGCTTCCTGGGGAAACCTACATTTTCAGTCACTGGCAACCAATAATCAACTTTAATCCAAGCTGGAAAGCAAGACCTATTAAGAAGTTTTAAATAATAACAAATGTTGCACAAGTAAATACTTGAATATTTTAATTAATTGAAATCAATTCAATATTTTTGAAGAACTGCTATGTGTCTAGTATTATAGAATAACAAAAAGAACTAAGTGGAAGTCTGCCTTCAGAAGAAAGCCTTGTGAGAAACATGAAATCGTGAGCAAAAGACAAGAAATCAAGATGGGAAAGGCATCAGTGAGGGTTACAGCTATCCCAGGAGTTTCCATGAGAAATAGAACTGCAGATAGAGCTCGAAGGAATGGGGTAGACCCTTTGGGGAAGCCTTCTGCATTGCAGTTGCATGAACTTCAACTCAGCAAACACCAAATAAGGACTATGTGGAAAGCATGTGTTAAAGGCTACAATGATTAAGAAAGCATGTGTTAAAGACTACAATGATTGTCTCTGTGTTCAAGGACCATAAAATCTAGCAAAGACCACACAATTTCACTTGTGACATCTTTAGATATTTGAACACATGTTTCATGCTAGTTCTACCAGAAGCTATTAACTTGACAGTTAACACAGAAGACATTGTGCTAAAAAAGGAATAAAAATTGTTGGTTGCATAGGAAAATGGTGACTTTATAGGAGATTAACCGAGTTCTCAACTGCTCCCTCCAGGATAACCTCTTCCTGACTTCTCTACACAACTATTCTTTCTAGGGCAGTAAGAATAGTGTTCAGATAGCAGAGAAGTCAAGTGTCCAGCCATTTAAGCTGAATCTGTTATCATTGTCACTGTGTAAAATTCAATGTAATGCATATTTGATGTCTTGTTATTTATTTGCCAGTATAAACATCAAGTTGAACATATTAATTTGTACCAAAGCAAACTTTAACCATCAAATCCATGAGCTTTCTTCAGCCTTACTCTATTCAAAACTTTATCCTAAAATTATGAGGTATCTTAATGCTTGCTCTAAAGTTGATGTGATATCAAGTTCACTTAAGTACTCATCAGTTGCTCATACCTGCATATGATTGTCATGTTCTTGTAGCCTTACAGCAATCCTTGTAAGCTATAGAGACAATACCAATATTTACATAGTGGCACAAGGAGCTCAAATAAGGGAGCTGATCTGGTGTATAAAAGAGGGAGGAAATGGAAAAGTCTTCAGGTCTTTGAAATTACTACTATTGAAGTATGAGAGCATAATACAAAAATGACTAGTTGAGAAATTAGTCTTGGTTTTTGTTTTTGCCACAAATAAGATGTGAGATGGTGACACAGTAACATTTCTGGCCCTAAATATCCTCACTGGAAAAGGAAGGGCTGGATGAAATAATCTCCAAAGACCCTTTTAATTCTAACTCTATTATTCAATGGATTACACATATTTTAGTGTAAAATATAGAAGTTTAAGTGGAAGTAAACCAAAGTCTGTTTATTAAAACAGTTACGATTCAACCAAGGACTAGAATCATAGATTGTCAATGTTGAAAAGGAACTAACTGATCATTCCTATTTCAGGGATTGGCAAACTTTGTGAAGCGATAGACAGCAAATATTTTAGACTTTGAGGACCACCTATGGTCTCTCTCACAAGTTGCTGTTTTTTGTTTTGTTTTTAAACAATGTTTTAAAATCCATTCTTAGTTTGCAGGTGGAACAAAAAGGCCAGATTTACCCTGTGAGACATATTTACCAACTCCCGATCTAGTCCAAAGCTTATTTTACAGAGTAAGAGATTAAGACCTAGAGATGGTAAGTGGTTTGTACATAGTCACAAATTAGTGAATAACAGAATCAGGACTAGCTGTCAGGGCCCCTAAATCACAGTCAAGTGCTCTTTCCTGCCTCCCTGAAAAATGACTTATCATAGACTTTAAAAGTCCTTTAGCATAGCAGAATTTGTTGGGTCTTTTCTGCTTTCATCTCTTTTTTGGCACCTATCTTCATGATATTATGAGCTCATGACATTCTCTGACAACCTAGGAACCTCATATGGCACCGTACTGAAGCCTGTACTTTCTCAGACAGAAAATTTCGAATCAGACTTGCATTCTCTATCCCCTATATCTTGTCTAAATTTAACCATCTAGCATCTCTTTCATTCAAGGCCCTATTTTCCTATAATAGGGTAAATTTAATCTTACTATTATGAGAATGTGGGCAAAGATGCTCAGTTTCAGTTTGATCTATCTCTGTATTCATAATGATAATGTTAACATAATGACCTCATATGGCTACACACTTAGAAATATCTCATTTAATCTCTCACAAAATCCTATTAGGCAAATACCATTATTATTTTCATTTTACAGGTGAGGAAAAAAAGAGGTTTACTGACTTGCCTAAAGTCACACAGGTATTAAATGGTGGAACAAGAACTTGAAACCAAATCTGTTTGACTGTAAACTTCTCACAGAGTAGTGTTTATAGATTCAGAACAACTTGATGACAGAAGGATAATAGGGCATGTCACAAAACACAGGTTCTCTGAAAACCCTAGAAAACATCAGAAGTAGTTCCAGTTTCCTTCCCTTAAGAAAACATCAGTTATAATGCTGAAACTTAAGCCTGAGCAGTTACCTTGTCACCCATGCCTTTGGTCTGAATTTCCCAATCAATATGGCACCTCCAACAACACTGAATATCCCTAGTTCAATGCAAAGCAGTAATGGATCATGATGGCCTTTGGAAATAGAGTGTAATGGGCAGCCAAATAATAGACTATCCATCAACTAAAACAGAAATATTCTAGCCAGTGCGGCATTTGGAAATTAAAGTAAACCACTGAGCAGGTGGTGAGAGGTACTTTACCATTCCCATCTAATGTCTAAATGTAATCATCTTCCCACTTGGGCCACGTGCAGTGGACACTGTAGAGAGGGTCATCTTGTTTGCAGAAAATCATAGTGCCCTGTGGTACCACTCTTCATCAAAGAAGTCACTTACAGACATTTGTTACCCCCAAAGCTCTCAAGAGTTACTCCTGAACATCTGTTAGAAAGGAATTCATCTTAATGGATTACTTGCATGTTTAAATAAGCATGTAATACCTAAAATTGCAAATACCACTCTCACTTTATCACTTTCATGATATAGTGGAAAGTATACTAAGCCAGCAATCAGAAAGCTTCAGTTCTGTCCCTATCTATGTTACAAACTGTCTGGGTAACCTTAGACAAGTTATTTCTTCTCCCTGGATCTCAGTTTCCTCTTTTAGAAAGAGAAAATGCACCTGATCTCGGAAGCTAAGCAGGGTCAGGCAGGTCTGATTAGTTCTTGGATGGGGGACCGTAAAAGGATTAGGTTCAGTGTCATCCAATATTCTTGGCCAGGCTTCCTCATTATTTCACAGATGCACATCCTTCCCTTACTGCAGAAGCCTGCTAACTGTGGTTAAAATACAAACTTGACATTCAAGCTTCTATGTAATTCTATAGGATATCAGTTTGAACACTGCCCCTATCAGTGCAACATGAATTCTCATAAAACTCAAGCAAGAACAAGTATCAAATTTATGGTAAAGCTTTAGTGAAAAAATTGATGCTTTATGAAAAGTTTATGGGAACAATTTCTCAAAGAAATCAGCAGTTTACAAATGACTAATTCATTTTAAGAGATGAGATGATGTTGAAGAAGCCCGCAGTAGCAGACCATCCACATCAATTAGTAAGGAAAAAATTAATCTTGTTCATGCACTAATTAAAGAGGACCAAGGATTAACAGCAGAAAAAATAGAAACGAGTCAGGCACAGAAAGAGAAATACCACATGTTCTCACTTAGTGGTGGGAGCTAAAAATTAATAAATAAAATCACACACACACACACACACACACACACAAAAAAAAAAAAAAAAAAAACGGGGGGGGGGAAGAAGAAATAA
>NW_007729070.1:86203-106061 GCF_000696425.1 Galeopterus variegatus | reverse complement strand
GTTCTCACTTATTGGTGGGAGCTAAAAATACACAAATAAATTCACACACACACACACACACACACACACACACAAAACCGGGGTGGGGGAAGAAGATATAACAACCACAATTACTTGAAGTTGATACGACAAGCAAACAGAAAGGACATTGTTGGGTGGGAGGGAGGAAAGGGAGGAGGGAGGGAGGTTTTGGTAAGGGGCAACAATAATCAACCACAATGTATATTGACAAAATAAAATTTAAAAAATTAAAAAAATTAAAAAGAAGAAAAAATAGCCAGTACCACAGACATCTCAATTGGTTCAGCTTGCACAATTCTGATAAAAAAAAAATTAAAGTTGAGCAAAGCTTCTGCCCGATGGGTGCCAAAACTACTGTGCCCAGATCTGCTAAAGACAAGAGCAGAGCTTTCAATGGAAATTTTAAACAAGTGGGATTAAGATCCTGAAGCATTTTTTGAAAGAATTGTAACAGGAGATAAAATATGGCTTTATCAGTACGATCCTGAAGACAGAGCACAGTCAAAGAAATGGCTACCAAGAGGTGGAAGTGGTCCAGTCAAAGCAAAAGCAGACCAGTCAAGAGCAAAGGTCATGGCAACCGTTTTTGGGGATGCTCAAGGCATTTTGCTTGTTGACTTTCTAGAGGGCCAAAGAACAATAACATCTGCTTATTATCAGAGTGTTTTGAGAAAGTTAACCAAAGCTTTACCAGGGAAACACTTGAGAAAGCTTCACCAAAGTCCTTATCCACTACAATGCTCCTGCTCATTTCTCTTATGAAACAAGGGCAATTTTGCCAGAGTTTATATAGGAAATCATTTTGCATCCACCTTCCAGTCATGATTTGGCTCCTTCTGACTCCTTTTTGTTTCCTAATCTTAAAGAGTCTTGAAAGGGCACTCACTTTTCTTCAGCTAATAATGTAAAAAAGACTGTATTGACATGGTTAAATTTCCAGGATCCTCAGGGCTTTAGGGATAGACTAAATGGCTGGTGTCATTGTTAACAAAAGTGTCAATGCAAAGTAGAGGGATAATTTCTTTCATTGTACTAGTCATTACAGTTCTATTATTATAACCCAAATAGCATTCATTTTGAAAGTCCCAAACTTCATTTCTCAAGACATCAATGTCTTGTGTCATGTGTACCAAAGATGACATGGAATCTGATTTTCACTGGTATGTGGGCCAGCAACCACATCTGTGGACCTTCATCAATGTTTGTTCAAAAGATGTTACCCTTTATTTCAGGTTGGCATGTATTTCTTTTCCCTAACTGAATGTTAGCAAATGTGACACATGCAGAGCCTTTGCTTTTATATGCTTGCTCTATTAGACCTTTGTCATCACCATACAAACACTTCTATGCTAACTTGCTGGAAAGGTGCAAGAGAATGTGGAGAAGAGTTGAGTCATCCAAGCTGAGGCAACCCTAAACAAGCCAGCCCCAGGTAAACCACAGATGATTGCAGATACATGAGTGAGATCAATCAAGATCAGAAAAACTGCTCAGCCAACTCATTGACTCATAGGCAATAATATATGGTGGTTGTTTAAATCCATTAATTTGTAAAGTGGTTTGTTATACAGCAAAGAGCTTTCAGTCTATTGTGCTCAGTCTTAAATCCCCTTCCCTCCACACATGCATGCACACACATGGATGCACTAGCAAAAGAGCTCAAATCTTGGTGCATTGGTTTTGGGAGGTTTTAGAACATCAGTCTAAAACATCATAGGTATAAATAAGGTTTTGTGTCTATGTGATATGGGTCATATTCACTTAGCAACCTAAATATCACAAATCTCTCTTACACTCCACTGAATCCTCACTCTGTATATCACAGGACCTTGAACAGTATGAAAAATGCTAGATCAATCAAAACCAAAAACAAATGTTACATACTCAAAGACTACATCTGCTTAAAATGTGCTTTCTTTGTATTTTTTCTCAGATCTATATGAAATTATGGACCAACTGCAGAGAAAAAAGGATTTCTTGGAAAAGCTGGGTTTCCCATTGTGTCTAAGGTGATGGAAAGGATGTTACCTCTCTGTTAAATCCTCCTGCAGTTGACTTGCTATGAATTTCTACAGTAAAGTAGAAGAAAATCATTATTAGGGTTCAAAAAACACAAGTTATTTTAAATATAGTTTACATTAATATGCAAACATGCCACACCAAAAAACTCATGTACAATTAATTCCCAATAATTGTCAGGGTTTATTAGATGTTCATATATTTGAATTTACACGCTTTAATATATTTTTCTTTTGGATGGTTATTTATTTTCTCTCATTGGGGAAGAAATTTAAGACAAATTAGACTCAATCTTGTTGTCAGTAATGTGTCTGGACTGAAATAACTGACTTTTTTAAAATTACATGTTATTAGGAAACCAAATAGCTCCATCTTGAAGGTCTTTTGTGGCTATAAAATTTGAAATGTGCCATACAGAAATAAGGGCATGTGTTCTTAAACTTTGTCGGTGAATAGTACATACAATTTATTCTCTAGAATCTTAAGATCACATAGAGGCTCACATAGAGCTGGGAGTGATTCTTGTGAAGGAGTTAGAAGTGGAGAAATTATTACTTAGAACAAAGACATAGAATGTGGTAGGGAGTACCTACGCTCAGTGGCAAGAGAATATAGTAAAGATGAGGACCTAATTCTACCTAGAATTCTGTCAAACCTAATTATTAGCCTGATTCCCTAGGCAATACCTACTCTTCTTGCAAGCTCAGTCCTAGGACCCAAGTTATTTCCAATCAGGCAAGATTTAAGAAACCTAGTTTAGTACTCAAGCAGCCCATCATTAAACCACATTTACTACTAGTCATGCTCTAATCATGTGCACTATTCTAGTGACTGAAGTTCTTGTTAAACTTCTCTAGCTCCAGTTTACTCATCCCCCAAAAAATGGGATGGTGTAAGACTTAAATGAAATAATACAAATGCCTGGCACATAGTAAGAATTTCATAAAAGTCACCTGCTGCTAGCTTATTCATATTACCAGTGGTTTGCCAAGAAACTGGATGTCCAGGAAAAAATATATACTGACTTATGTTTGCTCATTCCCACTTTGTGAATACTCCTATCAACAAACAACCAACATGAAGTCACTGAAGGTGGAGTTAAAAAGAGAAGCACACACAGTCAGCTCTACCAAGTCAGTATGAGCCACCTTTACCAGATCATTGAAAGACCACCTTTAACCCACTTCAAGAAACGGCTCCCATTTCCTCCTATATATTAATCCTGATAATTCTAAGACTTTGGCCTTATTTTGCTCTCAAACTAAAGTTCCATTTCTAAACCCTAGAAGTGACCCCAGCACATGCTGCCAATCCTCTCTAATCGGACAATCTCACTGATCACCTGGGTCTTGGCATACCATGTGCTCCCAGAGTTTCTGTCATCATGTTGACACAAGAGGAGAGGGTCTGAGGAGGACCAATAGCCGGCCTCAACCCACTCTATCCTCTTACCAAGTTCTTGACTCTTCTACAGGAAAGAATTCAAGAGCAGAGTACAGTAAAAAGTGAGAACAGGTTTCATGTAATGAATATGAGATACAGACATCACAGAGAAAGTGTAGCCCAGCACTGAACAGGGCCCACACCAAGTTTAATACAAAAGTAAGAAAAACATATTCACAAAGTGCAGGCTGGCTCTAGAGTGAACAGCCTGCTAAAGGCAAGTACGATAAAAAGAAAGAAATACACACTCCACAGGCAGAGTGCAGGCTGGCCCCAGAGAGAGTGAGCAACTTCCCCACCTCTTGCCAGGATTTCACTTCCAGAGTTTTGCTAATACATATTCATGCTATCTAATGCATATTCAACTAAGGGAGTGGTTCCTGGTTATGTAACCTAGTCTTGCAGAAGCTCAGTTGGTATATTTTAGAGCATGCTTACTGGTCAAATTCCATCACATGCAGCAAATATATTCAAATATATTCAGTGCTCTCTAGCACCTCCAGTGAGAGGTCATTCAAGGGATAAACCCTTTTTCACTGAACATCCTTGGTCAGTGAGTTGCTCCCTACAGTCTCAATCTCCACGTGCTGGTACCAAAAGTAGGTGCTACAGGCCACCATAGCTCAGGACACAGGGGTGGAGCTTGAATCCTTAGGCAAGTGGCCTGAAACCCAATCCCTTGGGACTGAGCATCTCCTATCTCAATGTCACATCTGCCTGTCACACCATTCTGTCACTGAGGGACCTCTCTAATTATATCCATTCACTTAGGCTGCTACCATCTTCTAGTTATGGCTGTAGTTAGGGTTCTATCTGGAACCAAAGATAGGGCCTACCGAAATAGAGGTATAATTTGTGACTAAAAATCAAAGAGCTCACTCATTCATGAAAATAAAATCTATACCCTTTGTCTAATTAGCACTTTATTTTCTCAATCCAGATACCAAGCACTACTTCTAGGTACTAGTGGTTGAGTAGGGCTGCCATAAACCTACCAGGAGACTGAAGATGCTATAGGCACAGCTCAATCATAAATGAAAGAGAGGTAGCATTCATTTAATATAATCACAACTTGCAATAACTCACAACATATAATCACACCCAAACCATGATTTCTGAAATTGGTCCATTATATAGAGTAAATAAGTTCTAATAATTTATTCATACACTCATATGGCCATTGGATACATTATTTGATAGCTGGCAAAGCTAGCAGCAAATTGATGCAATTATCTATGCAAGTGAGCAACTGATGCAATTATATGTATAATTATGGCACAGCATTAATGCTGATAATGATGAGAAAGATGATCCCATAATGACTGAGCCAGAAAAGAGAAAAGAGTAATTTGATTTGGAAAACATGAAGCCACTGTGAGCATCTGTGGGCAACAGAAAGCTCTTGGCTATTTACATGACAGGGGTCAGGGGAAAGAGAAAAGGACTCACCCAGTCCTTGATATCTCACCCAGAATTTGATATTTCAGTAAATAGAAAGGAAAGTATAGACCTTAAATAGATTATAAAATAAGAAAGAATTAGGACACAGTGAAATTCATGCAGCAGGGAATATGAATCTGATCATGCATAGTCTTGTTTTAACATTTCACAAGATCTCAGTATCATTCTATTCTATGAATTTCCCCCAAACTATAACTGTGCAGAAATTCTGAGTGACTAAGAAGCTCATGGGTTTCTGTCCTTCATGGAGATGTATGCATATATCTAGCCTGGGGCATATCTTTTAAGATCGTACAGTAAAAGTGATAAAGCTCCCCAAGGTCTGCATAAAAAGAAGGATTTTGTAGAAATACAACAACAAGGTCTCCCCGCCAAAATATCCAGCTTCTCCTATTTATACTAGAATTTACTGTTTCCACATGGTAAATCTCCCTCTTCATTTATCTAGCTTAGCCACCTTAGACCTGAGGCTGAATCATTCACTTGCTCGCCCATTCTTTTATCTGTTTTATCATTCATTAAATAATCATTATTGGGGCTGGCCAGTTAGCTCAGCTGGTTAGAACACAGCCTTATAATGCCAAGGTCATGGGTTCAGATCCCCATACTGGCCAGCTACCAAACAAACAAAACAAACAATAATCATTATTGAATATCTACTATGTGGTGGGCACTAAGATGTTTGGTATTAAATACGCACACACATACTTGATGCATAAGAGGGTCTGTGTCCTCAAAACACTCACAAGTCTAGTAGTGCAAGAGATAGGCAAGTAAACAGCCAATCACAAAAGAATGTGAGGAGTTTTATTTTTGTGTTACTATGGGGTAAAATAAGCCCAGAAAAGAAATACTAATCCAGATTAGAGGAGTCAGAGAAGGTTTTCCAGAGGAAATACCACCCAACAAACAACAAATAGGAGGTAGCTAAAGAAAGATTCAACAGTGAACAAGGCAAAATACCTGGCCCCACAGATCTTCAGTGTAGGAAAAGACACACAATAAAAATAATGTGTATGTAATAATACATCAGTTAGTAACTGGTATAAAGAAAAATAGAGCAGGTGTAGGGATAGAGTAATAGGGGTGCTACTTTCAATATGATGTTCAGAGAGGCCTGGCTGAGATATTCGAGCAGTCTTGAAAATGTGAGGAAGCAATACACGTGTGTATCTGAGGGAAGAATGTTCTAAACCCTGAGGTGGGAGCATGTTTAAAGAGTTAAAGCACTAACAAAAAAAGCAATGTAGCTAAAGCTGGGTGAGCAAAAATAAGAGAGGTAGGAAATCAAATCAGAAAGCAAGCCGAAAGCCAGATCACATGGGAACTTGACCTTGCAGGGCATGACAAGGAGTTTATCATTTTGCATTTTTCTTGGACCTCTGGTGCACAGAATTGAAATAGTCATTATTCTTAGTTCAGCTTATACTACCATTGGTTTATAAATCATCATTTTTATCTATTTATTTTAATGTCCTAACAAACATCCACAAACCCACTGTCCAACTCCCAAACTGGAATATTACCTGGGTTCCTCCACTATAACATCCCCTACCTCCCCAGAGGTAACCACTATCCTAAATTATATGTTCCCTTTTCTCTTTATTCATTTTATCACATATATGTATATTCCTTAAAAAGTTTTGATTTGTTTTTGAATTTCACAAAAAGAGCATCATATTCCATGATGTCCTCTGAGTTTTGTTTTTTTCACTCAACATTGTACTACTAAGGTTCGTTCATGTTGCTGCTTATAGCTATAGATCATTCATTTTCACTGATATAATATCACATTAGGTGAATATTACACAAATTATTTACTCACTGTTGTTAATGAGTGATTCCCAAATTTTTGCTATTATAAATAATACCACCTACATTCTAGTACATATCTCCTTGGGTAGACATGCTAAAATTTATTTTGGAATATACCTAGTATTAATGCTAGGTGATAGGATGTGCAAATGTTCAGCTTTACAAAATAATACCAAATTGTTTTCCAAAGCAGCTATAGCAAAATATATTCCCACCAGGAATGTATAAGAGAGCTCACATACATGATCTCTCTAACACTTGGTATTCTCAGGCTTCCTAAATTTTAGTAATCAATTGGGCATAAAATGGTATCACATTATGTTCCTGATCTGTATTTCCCTGAGTATAAGTGAGATTGTGTATCTCCCCATATGATTTTTGGCAGGATATGTTTTCTTTACTCCAAAGCATCCAGTCCTATCTACTTTTTCCAATTTTTTCTATTGGGCTATTTCTCCTTGTCCTATCAGTTTGTAGGATTTCCTTATATATTATTGATACTAAGACTTTTTTTATTATATATGTTACAAATAGATACTTTCCTCCCAGTATGTAACGTGTCTTTCAATTTTGTTTATGGTGTTTATTGATGATCAAAATATCTTTAATTTGGGGAGTGATGTCAGCAAGATGGAAGAATAAGACATTTTAGCATTTGTCCCTTCACAGAAACATCAATTGGAACAACTATCCATCCATAAAAATATTTCAAAAGAGCTAAGGAATTTAAGTGAGAGATTATAGCATCTAGCTATAGCACAGAAATAAGAAGGACAGGTAGGAAGGACAGTTTCACATTACCCACGTCACCCCTCCCCCAAGTTGGGCAGCCAGCACTGTGCAGAGAAAGATACCCACATGGGGAAAGGACAGTGGAGTGAGTATCCATCTTTGCCATGAACCCAAGCACCAGGCCCACTCTGGTGAAATCCAGCACAAGGCTGACCCCCACAGCCCCAGTCTCCAGGCCTGCACTCATAGCCCCAGGCTCAAGACCCATCCCGGTGCCAGGTGGACCCACCATGGACTCTGGCTTCAGCCTGACTTGCACAGGCAGAGGATAGAAGTCCACCCCCACAGACTTAAGTTGCAGGCCCACCCCCATGGACCCAGTTAACAAGCTTACCTCAGGGAACCTTGGCACTCTGCTGGCTGGCTCCCATGGACCCAGGATCCAGGTCTGTCCTAGCAGACCCAAGCTTTAGGCCCACCCTTGAAGCAGGACATCTTGATCAATGGCATAGTCCGTAAACAGATCGACAGATATATTTTGGTTTGCTTTGGTGGAACAGAGAAGAAGCACAGGGGGCAAGGCTGATATTGTCAAGCCTAACTCTGGTCTTCCAAAACTATGGACAACTTTTGTGATTAGCAGGCCAGACATTATATGTCACTCCTCATTCTAAGAATAGTAGATAATACAGATGCAAAGGAAAAAAATCATTTCAGAAGTATTTTTCCAAGAAAAAGTAATCTCAAAATAGCCAAAACTTAGAAGAAAACATTCACAATCAAGTGATGGAAAAAAATGTGTAATTGCAACTGTCACTTATTTAGATCTCTAAAAATTGCCTATTCCTGGATTCCCCATTGCAATAATGTTATCACTTTTTTACCTGTGGCTGGATCTCCTGATGCTAATTGCTCACCTGAATGCTAGAGTGGTGCCTGTTACTACTTACTGGATACCATGCCTGTTAGACACCAGACAGCTCTGTTTTCTTGTCACCTGCCATATATCATCGGAGTCCGGTTCCATCTTCTAGGCCATCCAGCCTAGAAACCTTCTGTGATCTATAGCACCAAGATATAAGATCCTCTTTCTTATTTTTAAAAATCTTATCACATTTGTGTCTCACCTTTTTTTTCAAAGTGATACTGCTCATTCTATAAAGGAAAAAGAATAAAAACATCTTTGTTTATAAAGTCAAGAACCATCTATTTTCTTCCGGGAGCAACTGTGAATACATTGCCTTTTACAGTATTTAGGACTGTTACATACAGTTATGCAATGAACAACACGCCCAAATATATAAACCCCAAATTGCCTCCCAATACAACTGCATGTTAATGTCCAGCAGAACCAAAGAACTTCTGAGAGTTCATAGTAAAGATTGTTAGCTCAAATTAGGCGAGCAATTCCAAGGGACCATAAGACATCAGTAGTCAGGATGACTTGTAGCCCCCCTAGTGTTAAATTGAATGGTATATTTAAATATAAAGCATCAAAATGGTTGATCAAAGCAGGAAACTCATTAAGTACAATTAATAATATTTTTGATAACATAAAATTCTTACAGAAATTAACTCTAAGAGGACCCCCAAATACAACCAAATTGCAATTCCACTTACTAATGAATGTGTGTGGGACCCAGCTGGTTCAGGCCATAAATGGTTTCAAATTTAAAAAGCATAGTTCATGCAATACCCTTAAAAACCTCATTCACAATCCCCTACGAAAAAAACTTCTTCCTCCTACACCACCCCTAACTCACATGGCTTTTACTTTCCCTCAACTCCTGTCTCTAAGTCCTTTATCATATAGCTTAGTTAAACCTCACTTGATGATGTATTTCTTGCCTTCTCACATCTTTTTCATTCCTTCTTCTTTCTTTGACCACGATGATTATGCATCACAAAGGTCTAGGAACCCAGGCTACCAAATGGTGGCTACAGGAGGGTAGGGTGCTTAAGAGGAGGAGAAAAGTATCTGAAGACTCCCATGTTAATAACCTTTTTCTTAATCACATATTGCAGTACAATTTAATGTTATTTCTCAGACAGTAACATGGAGCACTGTGCCTGTATGTAGTTGTTGGACAAGCTTGGGCCTAGTTAGGCTGGTGTTGGTATCAGCACTCCAAATAACCATAATTTAACAAAGACAGTCTGGCACTTTATACATTCCAAATCTATCTGCCCCACAATAACTTTTAAAGAAGTTGAAGAATTTTGAATAAATTTTTACACTATTAAAGGGCATGTAGCTATAAAATAAGGAGATACTAAATGGCATCAAGCACAACCAGAGCTTTATTTTGGAGGGAAACATGTCAATAACAGAACATACTTCCAGACTCACAGCTGTGAGGAGGTAGAGTGACTTTTGATCTGGACAAATAATTCAAGTCTTGATTATCATTATAAAGGGTCAATTTTACCACCTTTAGTCCCATGGCAGAGATTGCTAATTGTCCTCCAATGTCCATTTCCCCTTCTTTCTTTAGTGCCTCTCCATTTTAGCTGGGCACATAGTGATCCAGAATTATGACTACATTCCTCAGACCCCTTTGCAGCTAAATATAGACATGCAACTGCATTCTGGTCAAAAAGATGCAAGCAAAAGTAGTAGAAATCTTTTGAGAAGTGCTCTTAAAATGGGGTTGGGGTTCCCTTCTTTGCCCCTTTCCTACTTCCTTCAGCCTGGAATGACAATGCATTGGCTAGAGCTAACGTAGCTGCCCAAGAATATGGAATGACCTTGAGAATGAATCCTGTACATAACTGAGCAATGAGATGGAAGGATCCTGGGTCTTGCGATGGTGGAGCTAAAACACAGATAACAACTCTGTAACATCTAGCTCCAGTATCTTACGTGATTGAGAAATAAGCTGTATAGTTCAAGCGCCTCATAGATTGGATTTTCTGTCACTAGCAGCCAGACCTAATCCTAACTAAAACAATTCCCATTAACTAAAACTTATACATCTTGCTTCAATCAGCAATACAAAATCTTTGCAGTTGAGGTACTTCCCCGATAGCTACAGCTTAAATCAATAGCTCTCCAATTCCTGCCAAAAGCCAAGTTAAAACAACTAATAATTGAGAACTGAATAAAAGACAAGTTATCCATCCATTCTTCAAGGTCTTCTACATTATCTACATTCATTTAGATCACCAGAGAGCAGTACAAATTGGCTAAAATTTTAGCTACCTGAAAAAATATTTCTACTGAAGTGTGAGTTTATATGTTCTCCCATCTAGTGAGGGTGGGGTAGGATCAGAAGAAACTGTGTACAAGACCTCATGAGACAGCAGGAGAGTTAAGCGAGTTCCCTGCAGATTCTTTCTATGTTGGCTGGATCAGGGTTACCTGTGGAATTAATATGTAGAACAAACAATTTATTTTCCAAACCAGGATACTTCTACTTCTAGGAGTGAAAGAAGATACGGTTAATACATACATCAGGAAAACAGGCATAAACCAGGACTATCTAGGGCAAATCAAGACGTATGGTCACCCTGCATAGTCT
Organism: Galeopterus variegatus; assembly: GCF_000696425.1. Lineage (NCBI taxonomy): Eukaryota > Metazoa > Chordata > Mammalia > Dermoptera > Cynocephalidae > Galeopterus > Galeopterus variegatus. Next base: position 95,049 of record NW_007729070.1, on the reverse strand, counting down.
TAGTCAGATTTAGACCAAGTGGGTATACACGTTTTCTGCTAAAATACCAATGACACTACCCTAATCATTACCTTAAGTTCTTATATTGTCACCAAACCACTGGAAACCAAAACTACCAGAAAAGGTATCTCGTTAATCAGCAAAGCCCAAATTAGACAGATATTTAATTGAATTGTTGAGTATAAGGAGATTATTCCAAGGTTGAGAAAAGGTTAACATATGTATGACTGATGCAGTATACTACTTTAAAATTTCATTGTCTCTAACAAACTATGTAAGTTTATTCAAACATCAGTACACTCATTTACTTGTTGTACATGAACTCATTGAGAAGTTACTAAGTGCCTGAGTGTACAGGTGGTCAACTCCATGCATGATAAAATGAAGGGGGGTTCCACAACTCTTAGCAGATACATGTGTTGGTGAAATAACCATTTCTTCTTTTCTTCTTCTTTCTTCCTCCTTTTTCCTTCTACAGACAAGTCTAGTTTAAACTTGGCTTTTTAAAAATGCTATCTCGTATTAAACTAGTTATGGTCACTTATCACTTCTGTCTTCACAGAATAATTCCAGGCTCATTAAATATGATGGGTGGGTTATTTGACTTTGGACTTATGCTCTAATAGGCTGCCATTCAACTTTGTTTTCCTCTTATCCTCCAGATAGGCATTGATGTGCATCTTTCTGCTAATGAACCCATCAACAACAGATGCAGTATTGCTGACTCTTACTCCTTGTTAGCAGTAACCCTTGATTCTATCCATACATTTTTGGTAACTGTATTACACAACAAATGCGCACACACACACACAACTGAGCATTATCTGTGCACAATTATTTTGATTAATTTATTCTATATTTAATATAATATTCAAATATAGACATATAAAACAATAAGTAGAACTCACAATAGAAAGCACCACTAGTTTATTAGCATCATTTAGCCAATACTGATACTGGGTGCTAACCCACTATATAGCTTAAAATTCACTGTTTGGAAATGAGAAGATTTTATAGAGCTCAGACTCCAGACACACAGAAAGATAATTTAATGGAAAGTATTTCCCGATGCTTTAAAATGTTCTCCCTTCAAACCCCAGCCTGTCAAGTAGTTAATAATCATAAAGAAATGCTTGAATGCACTAGAAAGATTGCTATTTAAAGCAAAATTACAGTCAATCTTCTAGTTGAGCAAAAATTTTTCTTGAAATGGGAATAATCATCCCCTAATTCATATGTTTTGAAAAAGTGTTATATATATATATGATTTCTGAAAGCTTCCCTCCTCCTTCAATTTGGGTCAACAGGTATTTACTAAGGGCTTAGAATAATCTTACGTCCCTCTCACTAGAGTGGGCAGAGGAAATTGGCCCACTGTGAGTCAGGTGCCAATCCCTCAAACAATCCATCACGAAATACTTTCCAAATAATAAAGCAGTAAATTGTATCGATTTTACCTTCAAAACCTATACAGAAGTCAACACTTTGAAGTACCTTCACTACTACCGCCCTAGTGAAAACCACCATCATCTCTAGCATAGATTACTGAAATAGCCTCCTAAATTGTCTTTGTGCTTTCTCTCTTGCTCCCTTATAGTCTATTATAAACACAGCAGACAGAATAATCCCATTAAAATACAAGGTGGATGATATCACTTCTACTCAAAACCCTCCAAGGGCTTCCCATCGTATCTTAAAAACCAAGCTTCTTGCAATGGCCCAACATGAGCTTCCCCACTACAGAACCACTTTAATCTCAATTCACTCTCCCCCTCAACTATTCTACTCTAGACATACTGGCTTCTCCACTGTTCCTTAAACTACCAAGTACATTCTTGCTTCCTGATCTTTTATTTGCCCAGAATATTTCCCATAGATAACCACAAAGGTTGCTCTTTTATTTTCTTCAAGTATCTATTCAAATGATACCTAACTAGAGAGCTTTCCTCTAACCACTCTTTATAAAACAGAAACCCCAAACCCATCCCAGTATTCCCTTTGCATCTTATCCTGCTTTGTTATTGCTCATAGCTTTATCATCATTGGGCATATTACATTTTACTTGTTTGTGTATTGCATGTATCTTCCCACTAGATTATAAGTTCCATGAGGGAAGAGATTATATTTTGTTCACTACTCTATCCCTAGCACCAACAACAATGCCTGATGCAGTGGAGGCACTCAAATATTTGCTGGAAGAATAAATGAATGGACAAATTCAGTTCATCAGATATTCAACCTCCAAGATATATGTCAAACTGGTTTATTTCTCTCCGACCCTCTGTTGGTAACTTAGTTTAAGCTTCTATCATTTTTGCTTGGACCAATGAAGTACACCCCCCATGTGGCCTTCCCACCTCCACTTTTACCCTCCTACATTTTTCACAATGTATATCAGATTATATCCTCTCCTATGTAAAACTCTCCAATGGTCTCCCATTGCTTTTAAGAACAAATTTAAACTCCTACAAAACCCTACATGACCTAATTTCTGCCAAAGATTCTGACTTCATTTTATATTTCTCTCCTCCACATTTAAATGTAGAATGGATGTGATTTCATTCCTAAAGGGAATCATCTCAGTGCTTCTTATGTGCTGTTTTTTTTTTCTGCGAGAATTTCTTCTCTTCTGACTTTTCATGTTTCAATTTGTCACCTCTGCAAAAATTATCTTCCCTTCCTATATAAAGCAAGACTCCTTTCATCATTGTCTCATAAAAAGCCTTTCTTGTCTCCTTAGAACATATTAAAATTTGTAACAATAATAAAAATATTTGTACATTTATTTATTTAATGCCTGCCTGCCCAGCTATTCTAAGCTCTGTGAGGTTTTTGTTCGGACCATGTTTGTTTTGTTCACCACTGTACAGATGCTCCTCTACTTATAATGTGGTTACATCCTGATAAATCCATCGTAAGTTGAAAATATTGTAATTCAAATATGCAATTAACATGCCTAACCTGCCAAATATCATAGCATAGCCTAACTACTTCAAATGTGCTCAGAACCCTTATATTAGCCTACAGTTGGACAAAGTCATCTAACATAAAGACTATTTTATAATAAAGTGTGAAATGTCTCATAAATTTATTTGTAAATTTATTTATTTATTATGCACTTATTTGTTTATAAATTTATTATTTATAGTAAAGTGTCAAATGCATCACAGTATTATTGAATACTATATCGAAAGTGAAAAATAGAATGGTTGTATGGGCATCAAAGTACAGCTTTTACTGAATGTGTATTGCTTTCACTCCATCATAAAGTTGAAAAATTGTTCAGTCAGTCATCCTAATTGTGGACTGCCTCTATACCCAATGCTTAGGAAAATATTTGTAATACATTGAATGAATAAATTAAAGAATTTTGTCGAATATTGGCTGTCATGAGGAAAACATAACAATACAGTTATTATTCACAATGCTATGGCTCTTCAGAATCCATTTGTAATAAAATGATGTAAATCTTCTTGCCTCTGCAGTTATTAAATGTTGATTACATCATTACTCATAATGCTACATCATCCAGGCCCCACTCCCCATTAATGCTGGTTTTTCAGTGACACTTTGAGAAGTTCTCATTGTGTTTCCTTCATGAAGACCACAAATGCAAGCCTTGCCCAGGGTATGCAGGAAAAATGTGAATGATTTCTGCTCGTGTTAAATATTTACCATTTAGAGTTTTGTAACATAAATGTAGAACACCCTATCTTCCAACCATGTTTTCTATTGAATGTTTTAGGCCACAATTATTGCATTCCTAGAACATGGTTGTTTTCATTGTTGACTGCACTCCTGACTTCCATACAGTCCCAACAGCTGAGAGGATAGGCAAGGGGCCCATGGGCAGAATAAAAAGAGTGATCCTACTCATGCAAAGAATGTATGTCCCTCTGTCACACCTTAAGACCAGCATCAGAAAACATAACATCACCACATCAAACAGAGGCAAGAGAGGACAACAGAAAGAACCTGTTGACAGTGCAGTGCAATGATCTCAAAAGCCCTCAGAGGACATATATATTACCATCCACTCTTTGACACAAGACATAGATCCTTTGCAAAGGAGTAGAGTGACTATCCTGGGTGCCAGTAGTCAAAAGAAAAGTTTAAAAGATTCCTATAGCTACCCTCAAAATCCTCTGGTGCTATAAGCAAAAGGCTGATGCACAACTGGAATGCCGATGGGAGAGAGCCAATGCTTAGTTCAGTGGTCTCCTGATAACATCTTGTGTTTAATATGAGTGAGAGTTGTCCCAAATCAATATCTTAGTTACCAGACTGGCAGCCCAATTTTACACAATCCCAAGAAAGAAATGCCCCATCATCCAATGGGAGCTATCTTCTTACCAAGCAAGCCCCTTGGGACAGGGTCCTATTTACAGATGTGGGAAAAGATTTCATAAGAGTGAGTCCTAGGGCTCACTGAAACATCTTGTCTAACCCATGCCCAGAACAGAACAGATAGTCCCCTGAAGGGGAGAAATGAGGCATGAGACCCACATAGGCACCAGTCCAAACTCAAGGAACCTAGACAGCATTACAGGAGTCTCAGAAAATTTTAAGAAATTCACCTCAAAGCACAGGACTCCCTGTGCAACCCAGCAGGTAGGCCTCGCTGCCACCACCTGACTCCATCCCCAGCTCCACCGAGTGTGTGCCGATCAGGGAGGCGCCCAGCCAGAGAGGCCCAAGATCCTGGGAGACTATGCACCCTGTGGTGCCAACACGTGACCCAGATGGTAGGCCTATTCACCGCTGCCTGAATCCATCCCCAGCCCCACTGAGTGCACACCAATCAGAGAGGTGCCAAGATCTGGGGGGACCATGCGTCTTGTGGTGCCAGCTCATGACCCAGCAGGTAAGCCTCACCGCCGCCACCTGACTCCATCCCCAGCCCTGCCAAGTACATGCTGATCAGAGAGGTGCCCAGCTGGAGAGGCCCAAAATCTGAAGCAACCATGCACCCAAGGCACTAGTGGGCAACCAAGCAGACACTGAGGAAGCCATTCGAAATTGGCAGCCCCAGCAGTATCCTAGCCAGACAATAGTGTCAAACCAGTGGACTGTGAAATCCCCTGCGACAATAACTAAACATCAAAGGAAAGATACCAGAAAAATGAAAACTCAAGAAAGTACACCAGCAAAGGGTAATAACTCTCAACATCTAGATCCTATAGAACAAGAAGCCCTTGAAATGTCTGACAAGGAATTTCGAGTGATAATTCTAAGTAAACTAAATGAGATACAAGAAAACAGCTAGAAAACACGATGAAACAAGGAATAGTATACAGGACCTGAAAGAAGAAATGTACAAGGAAATAAATGCCCTGAAAAACAATGTAGCAGAGCTTGCTGAGCTGAAGAATTCATTCAATGAAATAAAAAACACGACAGAGAGTTTAATCAGCAGGCTTGCAGAAGCAGAAGAGAGAACTTCCAACATTGCACATGGGCTATTTGAAATAACACAGGCAGACAAAAAAAAAAAAAAAAAGAATTAAAAACATTGAAGAAAATGTAAGAGAGATGTCAGACAACTTTAAGAGCTTGAATATTGGAGTCATAGGTATTCCAGACGGGGAGGAAAAAGTATATTGCATTGAAAACACATTCAACAAAATAGGGGCAGAAAACTTCCCAGGTATAGGAAAAGACACAGATCTTCAGATTCAGGAAGCTCAAAAATCCCCAAATGTATTCAACCCACAAAGGTCTTCTCCAAGACATGTTATAGTCAAATTGGAAAAACTCAAAGACAAAGAGAGAATCTTAAAAGCTGCAAGAGAGAAGCATCAAATCACCTATAAGAGAGCCCCAATCAGACTAACATCAGACTTTTAATCACAAACCCTAAAATTAAGAAAGGAATGAGATGATGTATTCAAAATACTAAAAGATAGAGATTGCCAGCCAAGAATACTCAACCCTGCAAGGCTATCCTTCGGAAATGAAGGTCAAATAGTATATTTCTCAGACAAACAAACACTGCGGGAGTTCACTACCACAAGACCTCCATCACAGAAAATTCTGAAGGGAATACTGGGTTTGGTACCTGAAAAATAACTACCACTGCCATAAAAACCCCCATAAAAATCAAAACCCACTAGTAAAATAAAAATGGCAACAATGAAGGGAAAAAGAAGTTTATCTACAACACAAGGAACCAACAAATACAAAAAACAAACAGTAAATCAAAAAAAAAGGAACAAAACACACTTAAGATATCCAAACAAAAATCAATAAAATGCTAGGAATAAATCAACACTTTTCAATACCAACTCTTAATATAAAACGATTAAATTCCCCAATCAGAAGACACAGACTGGCTGACTGGATTAAAATGGAGGACCCAACTATATGCTCCCTTCAAGAGACCCACCTCACCTATAAAGACTCACATAGACTAAGAGTGAAAGGATGGAAAAAGATTTACCACGCAAACAGAAATGAAAAACGATCTGGAGTAGCTATTATTATACCTGATAAAATAGACTTTAAACTAAACACCATAAAAAGAGATAATGAGGGCCACTACATAATGATAAAAGAATTGATCCATCAAGAAGACATAACAATCATAAATATATATGCACTCAATGATGGAGCAGCCAGATTTATAAAGCAAACTCTGTTAGACCTAAAGAAGAAATATACACTAATACCATAATAGTCAGAGACCTGAACTCCCCACCATCAATATTGGACAGATCATCTAGGCAAGGAATCCACAGAAAAACACAACATCTGAACAATACTCTAGACCAATTGGACTTGGCAGATATCTACAGATCATTTCATCCAACAACTTCAGAATATTCATTCTTTTCAATAGCACATGGATCATTCTCCACGATAGATCACATATTAGTTAACAAATCAAGTCTCAACAAATTAAAAAGAAATGGAATTATCCCATGTATTTTTTCAGACCACAATAGATTAAAATTAGAAATCAATAACAAATGAAATTCTAGAAACTATACAAATACATAGAGATTAAACAGCATTCTACTTTATGACATATGGGTCCAAGAAGAAATCAAACAGGAAATCAAAAAATTGTTGAAATTAATGAAAAAAATGATACATCATATCAAAACCTATGGGATACTGCAAAAGCAGTACTAAGGGGGAAATTGATCTCATTAAATGCTTACTTCGGAAGAATGGAAAGATGGCAAGTGAACAACCTAATATTTCACCTTAAAGAACTAGAAAAACAAGAACAATCCAAACCCAAAGTTAGCAGACAGAAAGAAATCATTAAGATGAGAGCAGAATTTAATGAAATTGAAACCCAAAAAACAATACAAAAGATCAACGAATCAAAAAGTTGGTTTTTTGAAAAGAAAAATAAAATTGACAAACCATTTCCATGGCTAACTAAAAAATGAAGAGAGAAGATCCAAATAACAAATATTAGAAAATAAAAAGGAAATATAACAACTGATACATCTGAAATACAAGGAATCATTCGAGACTACTATAAACAACTATATGCCAACAAATTTGAAAATCTGGAGGAAATGGATAAATTTCTGGACACACACAAGCTAACAAAATGGAGCCAAGAAGATGTAGAAAATCTGAACAGACCAGTAACAATAAAAGAGATTGAAGCTGTTATCAGAAGACTCCCAACAAAGAAAAGCCCAGGACCACATGGATTCACAGCAGAATTCTACCAAACATTCAAAGAGGAATTGATACCAATTCTTTGCAAACTATTCCAAAAGATTGAAACAGAGGCAATTCTCCCAAACTCATTCTATGAAGCAAAAATCACCCTGATACCAACACCAGGTAAAGATAAAACTAAAAAAGAAAACAACAGGCCAATATCCTTGATGAATATAGATGCAAAAATCCTCAATAAAATACTAGCTAACAGAATACAGCAACACATATGCAACATTATACACAATGATCAAGTGTGATTCATCCCAGGGATGCAAGGTTGGCTCAACACACAGAAATAAATAAATGTGATACACTATGTCAATAAAATCAAACACAAGGACCAGATGGTCATCTCTATAGATGCAGAAAAAGCATTTGATAAAATTCAACACTCATTCATGATAAAGACTCTCTACAAGTGAGGCATAGATGGAAAGTATCTCAACATAATTAAAGCCATATATAATAAACCCACTGCCAATATCATCCTGAATGGGGAAAATCTATCTTTTCCATTAAGAATAGGAACTAGAAACGATGCCCACACTCACCACTCCTATTCAACATAGTGTTGGAAGTACTAGCCAGGGCAATCAGAGAACAGAAGGAAATAAAGGGCATCCTGATTGGAAAAGATGAAGTCAAACTGTCCCTGTTTGCAGATGACATGATCCTATATATTGAACAGCCTAAAGCCTCTACAAAAAAAATCTTGGAGTTGACAAATGATTTCAGCAAAGTTGCAGGATACAAACTCAACACACAAAAATCAGAAGCATTTCTATTCTACAATAGTGAACTTGTGGAAATAGAAATCAAGAAAGCTTGCCTATTTACAATAGCCCTCCAAAAAATAAAATCCTTAGGAATTGAGTTAACCAAGGATGTGAAAAATCTTTATAATGAGAACTACAAACCACTGCTGAGAGAAATTAGAGAGGACACCCATGCTCTTGGATTGGAAGAATCAACATTGTGAAAATGTCCATACTACCCAAAGTGATATACAAATTCAATAAAATTCCCATCAAAATTCAAATGACATTTTTCTCAGAAATAGAAAAAAACTATCCAGACATTTATATGGAATAACAAAAGACCACGCATAGCCAAAGCAATTCTGTGCAAAAAAAAAAATAAAGCTGGAGGCATAACACTAC